>NW_017306307.1:2713228-2726991 GCF_000935625.1 Nanorana parkeri
TATACTCTGTTACAGCATCATCATTGTAATAGGAATACATACTAGAGTTGTTGCTGATGATACAATTAAAACTTACTTGAGAAAAATCCCTTTTATTTAGTGAGTGCTGCCTTCCGTCTGCCCATCACTTTCACCAACTTTCTGGATTCCTAGATTGCTTGGCATCTCTTTCACTGCTGCTTGATGTGATGCAATCTCAATATCTCAAGACTACATATCCCATCATGCATTGCTTCCAACAAGCACTGATAATGTTACAATGTTCAGCTGTAGTTCAGGTAGTGAAATTGTGTCATTGAGGTAGCACATCCTAAGGACATCTTCACTAACTATCTTTGCAAACATCTACATCGATATGGTTATACATTTCACATTTATTTTTCGTTTTTGACCATAGATACCCCTTTAACAGAATATATTTACTAATGGCCAACTAACTTTGTTATTGTAAACTGTAGCAGAGATTTCCTTTAGACTCGGTTATTTCTTCCTATACAGTTTTTGTTCAAAAAAACAAAACTAAGAATGCAGCAATGCTTTTTAAAGGAATGTAGCAAACGTCAGCCCATTTCCCTTTTTTTTTCCGCCTAGACTAGTAGTAACGAACAAAATGTATCTGGGGAGTTTCCTGTGATCCAGTCCCTGTGCTGCCGAGTGTACAGCCAGATGAGTTGGCAGAATGTTTCCACTGCTGACATCTGAGCCTGGTGGCCGCTATCCAGGCACATGGATAAAGGGAAAGAGAAGGATGGAGTGTCAGATGGAACACACGCGCACACACCTATGCTACTAGCAGGAGGTGGCTGTACAAGGTGCATGCACACACACCTATGCTACTAGCAGGAGGTGGCTGTACAAGATACATGCTGACAGCACTTACAGGCTGGAGTTTATTGAAATGCTACAGAGGGTAATTATTTACATTAGAAGTAGGTTTTAGAGCTGTCCTAATATTTGTCTTGTTCCAAGAATCTGGTAAAAGGATTGACTCATTGCAAGTTTGCATAACATTCCCTTGGCACAGAAAGACAGATGGAGAATCAGCTATTCCAATGTGATGTTGTTTGTCTAGTTTGCTTTGTCGCCTTGTGCTTAGTTCCGAAGGGTTAGCATGACTCATACTTTTTATTCATTTTTTAAAGCATTGTGTGACACATTAAAGACACAGCAGAAGCACAGCAGTCACCCCAGGGTGCCATACTGAACACTGGAGCCCACCAGCCAAATTCACCACTGCAGGCCCATTTAAATCTCAATTTTTTTAAAGTATGGGGCTAATATGCATGCCCCCTTCCCCATACCACAATGCAGGGCTCAGGGCCTATGTAACCAAGAGCCAAGGTCCAAGTACAGTCACACTGGGGAAAAATGCATGCCTGGCCTTATGAAAACACCTACTTTTTAGAACTTGCATATGATCTTTGTGGGGAGGCTACCATGGAGCACTGAGGACTAGAACACTGAATCGCATTTTGCACTGTAGGATGACAAAGTGACTGGTATGTTTTAAAGCAACCTATCCAAGCACTAGTACAGGCCACATCCAAAAGCCATAACCTTAAAAGACCCATTCACACCACAGCATTGCGTTAATCGCAACATACTGTGCGATTAATACATCTTAACGCGTGGTATTGTGCAATTAGCTGAATACTATGGTGTTAACAGGCCCTAAGGCCAGATTCACATCCCTTGTTTTGCAGTAATGCGTGGTAAAATGTCAGTTTCACCTTGCGTTGAATGGCACTCCAAAGCACTATTACAGAAGTGCCACAGCATCACAGGAAGCTGCATAAGGTGGACTGAACCGTCAGGATCAACAGGCTTAGCAACCCCTCACTCTGGATTTCAACATAATCTTGGCTTCCCATGGGTCCGGGCTTTGTCCTGGAGCCCTTGCTCCAGCACCCAGCTCTTTGTATGAGGTGAAGTGATCTCCTGCCTGATAGAGTCTGCATAGTCCTGACAGAGGGAGAGAGCAGCAGAAGAGGACACCGACTTTAATGCAAGGTAAGTGATGGAATATTCCCTGGCGTCCTCATGTCCTATACACTTTGTATAGAATGTTATCATTTATGGAACATTAGACCGCTGGAGCAGAGAAGGGGGGGGGGGGGGGTTTTAGAAGCTGGCTTAGAAGATCAGGTGACTAACTTTATTTTCCTCCCTAGACACATACGAGCACTTAACCCTTGCAGTGCTGAGGTAGCCCCAATGCAATGTTAATAATTTTCCCCAGAGTTCTTCTTTAAGCCACATCCAATATCTAGCACAATTTGACCCTGCTCATTTCCGGAACGACTTCTCCATCTCAAGTTCTATAGTTGGGAGGTATGCAGCAAGTATTTGTGGGACTTTTCAGGGGTCTGTAAGAGAAAACTACAGGTGCAGATTCAATTATAATTAAGTGCTGCAGCACATTTTTTATTGGAGGCTAACTTTACACATCACCTAACATAAATGGGCCCTAAAAGGGAATGTGACAACAGAAATACAGGGCAGTAAAGACCAGCGAGCAATTACAGCAGCCACTTGACTTCTATGACAGATTCCCTTTAAACTTGAGGGCTTTCACAAGACAACTCCCCCAGGGCAATGCAGGGGGCTGTGGTGTCCCAAGCAAAGCTCCCCCCCCCCCTTACATTACCAGTTGAACACTAGAGTGCATTCTGTAGAGAAGAGTAGTGGTTGTATGTACTCCTTTCTCTGCATTTCTTAGGGCTTTAGGCAGACTGGGACTTTAGTAGCAGTTTATGGTTTATTACCGTCTTCTCTTTGAAAAATGAAGACTAATATACCACATTAACAAAATTGTCCAATGGCTTAACATAAAACGAGACCCTTTAAGCATTATGCAAGAAGAACTGTACTGGTTCTGCCTATGGTACAGTAGTTCACAGTTACAGCTCTGACCCCAGGTCTCCCTCATCCTGACATTCTAGGGATGCCATAATAGCATGTACAATAAATGGCCTTAAAGAGATCTGTTAATTCTCTATTTACACTTTCGGTTTATAAAGAGCATGCCTAACCATACAGAGCCGTAATATAGGTTTCCTTATTGTGCTGCCTCCTTAGTTACTGCTGGGTACATGCCAAAATGTGTTCTTTTAGGCCGACATTCAGCTGGGAGATGTTTAATTCAACTGCTGTCTGTTCCCGAAAGATGTCCCTTCTGACTCTTACAATACCGATTACGGCATCTTGCTAAAGTTGAGTGCTTAGTGAGAGGATTGAAGGAAAATAAGCATGTTAAATACATGATGGAAATTCACCAGGTAGATGACAAGTACCTTTCATACTGGCATTCATCAACTAGCCAAGATCCTCATCCTTTCCATTACTCCAGTAGCCTCTCTGTGTGTGAACGCAAAGTGTTCTCAGCCAAATGCATTTGACCATCTCTTAGCTCCCAAGTCACCCTCCTTTGGGCTGTCCCTTATTTGGAACCAAATCCCTGTTGTCATTTTTGCCTGATCCATAGACCTCTATAGCAAAACTTATTTAACTAACAAAAAGTATTTTACTGCACACAAAACTCATCCAACCTTCGATATTATTGCATTTGTTACACTGAAAAGGCAGTATAAAAGAAAAAAAAAAAGTGTGCATTAAATCTTCGTTATCTGCATAACAGGGCCTAACAGTTTCTTTTACTTGCACACCTTGTGCCTAAAAGGTGTCCATCTTTCTCATCTTAAAATGATGGAAGGAACGCCATGCGAGAGGATGAGCAGTATGAAATCATGGTACTGAAGTACCCCCCCGCCTTCATCAAACACCTGAAGAATATGGCCATGATAGATTTTATATAACCAAGGTGCACTGACTTCAGCTCTGTTGCCTAGTTAGCATTAGTAGTCCCATGTATTGCTGCCTTGAGATGGTAATATTTGCAGGGGGTCATTCAGATTCAAACCTGATCCTTTGGATCAGAGCAGGTAAAAAGAAGAACGAACAGAGAGCACAAGAGACAGATTATTACCTGAGCAGAAGCTGTTGCTACTTATGGTCCTGGCAGAGCGACTGGAGGTAAGGTTGAAGTCTTTGCTCTCCTCCTCTGAAAATGGGGATTCAGAAGATGGAGACACTTTCTGCTTTGGCAAATATGGACGCAGAACCAGCCGTGGGATTCGACTCCGGGCAATCTCCTTTTCTTGCATTTTCTATTTACAGAATAGAAAAAAGAAAACAAAAAAAACAGTTTAGAGTGGCACGGTAGAGGAAGTCTGCAGAATAGAAGCTTAGAGTAAACATAAGGATAGAGGACATATTCACATTCTGTGCTTGTTTCTATGGTAACGTGACACTGGTGTTATGGAAGAGCTTTTAGAGACTATGACAACATGCCGCTGTCAGCAGGGTTCCAGTAAAATGAAGATAGGTAATTTTAGCAAATAGGCCTGGTTCAGGAATATAACTTATAACATGCACTAATTACACCTGGGTATTTAAAGCAAACAGTAATGTCAAAATTGCTGGAAACCGTAGCAACCAATAAAAATTAAATATCCACCTGTTCATCCACATATGGGGCCTGAAGGAGCTAGGCATCAATGACCCTCCTGACAGGTGGCCAGCCAAGACTGTCTGCACCCTGGATAGCCACCTGTCTGGTGACCTGTTGTACATGCCCATGAGCCGTAAAACCAAAATTTAGAACTGGACATCAACCAGTCCTTCCAGGAGATCATCAGGCAGCTGGTCTTTGATAAAAACTCCCCAAACCCAAGTCAAAAGGTGCACCAACAAAAGGTGCACCAACAACCATTGAAGAAGGTGCTTTTTGCAATAGAACGGTTTCCCTAAACAGTTATTTTTGTCATGCCAACTGTCAACGTTCCCAGTCTGCTTATTTCGGCTCTCAACCAAACTTTCAAGCCCTCAAATGACTGATCACATGTACAGCACCATGGCAAGCAATCCAAATAGGGACAGAGATGGCATCTAACTTTGCTGTAAAGGATAGGGAGGGGGCGGCACAGTTCCGCTTTAAGTAGAATATTTATGGTCAAGCTTGACAACCTAATTTTTTGCATATTTGCATATTTATTCTCCATAGAATTTGTTTCTGGTAACGTAGCAGGGGGAAAGTCCTTTGCCTACACTTTGTTTGCCTTGTTTACCTATCTCACAATGTTAGTGGGTAAACCCTTAGGGGTTAGTTCACACCACAAACAGTATATTCCAGCCAGATGTGATGCCGGATCACACTGGATCGTATCCCGTTCGGGGGCTGGAGGGGGCGTGTTGGTGCATTGAAGTCAATGACACTGCAGCCCCGCCATCCTGGCCGCAGTGCGATCGCCCACACCCGAACACATGGCACATCAATGCCTGTGTTCCAGTCCAGTGTGCTCAGAAAAAATTCTGCATGCACTACTTTTTCTCTGACCGCACCTAGCCACGCGCCGGGGTGTGGGTGATAGCACTGTGATCAGGGGAGGTGGGGGGGGGCAGTGGGGAGGATGCGAGCCGGCCAGGATGCGATCCAGTTCGTTCCGGCAAAATCGGGCCAGAATGCACTGTTTGTGGAGTGAACTAGCCCTTATAACTATAGACAAAACATGATACAGATTCAATACAGATTCAGGACCCCAGTGCCACAAGTCAGCAACAACTACTGTGATCACTGTATGAAATGCATGTCAAAATTTGTTCCAATTAGGACATGACAGTGACCTACATCCACGGAAATTTAATTAAGATGGCAACAAACAAAACCAGTTCCACTTGCTTTTAATTAATTTTGTCACCCACAGAAAACAGTCATTGATTAGTGATGCCCAAGGCCTTTCCAGGTTTATTTTTTAATGCCGTCAATGAATTTACATATGAACACCATGAAATTTAAAGAGGTGTCATACCAAGGAGTTAAAGGGAACCGGTCCCGCAAAACAAAAGTAGGTTGATACATGCTGACCTCTGTCTGAAAAGGTTAGTTGTCATCTTGTTATGCCATAACATTCACCCTTCCTTTGCTCCATCATGCTTGCAGTAGGATAAGCTGCTTATATTGTGGCTAACACAAGGTAGAGACTCTTCACCATATTTCAGCACTCAGTGCTGACACAGAGGTAATCACATGCTCATCCATACCCTGAAGTACTGAGGATTTATTTGCTCCTATAAGTTTAATGGAGTGAACAAAAGGAGAGTATGTGTTGCTGGGGAGGTGGGCATTAAAGCAAGTAGGTAAAGCACTTGTTCACGTTAAAAGGAGAACTATGGGGTTAGGGCTTTTCTCCATAGTTCTCCTTAGGGTAACGGGAGGACACAAACTAGCGTCCTCCTGTCACCCTAGGCTCAGTATACCGCGAGCTATAGCTCGCGGTATACTGAGACGCCGCAGCTGAAGCGGATCCCGACAGTTATGTCTGGATCTGCCCAGCTGCGTGACTGACAGCTGGCTCTGCCTATCTAGAGGCAGGGCCAGCTGCACCTGCCCCCTCCCGTTCCATCAGTCAGCGCTGGCGGATCGGAGCGGGGAGGGGAGAATCCAGAGAGCCGTGACAGATTCGAGAGGTGAGCGAACGCCGGTATATGTTCGCTCACCTACCGATCTACTAAAGCCGACCTTTGACAGTCTCATTGTCACAGGTCGGCTAGAACTATGAGGAGTGAAAAGCACTCACCTCATAGTTCTCCTTTAAATACCCTGTGATTTGGATTTTGCCTTGAGCAAAGCACATGCTTTGCTTTAGATGACATCTGCAGGCTATAACTGCTGTCTCGTATTCTAAAACTTTACAAAAAAGTTATACACCCTGTTTGGACAGGAAGTAAAAGCAGATCTTCCCAGTGGTAACCAAAGAGCAGAAAGAAACCTGAAAGGGGTTTTAACCCTTTCCTATTCTATGCAAGGTTAAAAGAACATTAATAAAATAGTATTAAACCCTAACCATAAAAAGCATTTTTCTCTTCAGCAGCACATTGCTATTTATTATCCAGTTCCTTTAGGCCTCATGCACACACAACGCGAGAGCAAAATTGTATATTGCATATATACGCATATGTATATACGTGTACACTGAGTGGCCAGATTATTATGACCACCTGACGATTGTAGGCAAATTAGCTATAATTTTGCACTGAAGTTGCTAGAGGGCCAGACCATTATAAATAGGGAAGCAGGTTGTTTACCACGACAGTAGAAGTGATTTTTTCCTGAAGATATGGGTAAACACGATTTAACAGCCTTTGAACGTGGGATGATTGTTGGCGCTCGGAGCCATGGAGCGAATATGAGCAAAACAGCAGAATTCGTTAAATGTTCAAGAGCAGCTGTTATTAAAGTGTTTAAAGACCGGACTGTCAGCCGAAAATCTGGTTCTGAACGTGCGAATTGTGGCCGCCAGCGACTAGTCAATGTTAGGGCAGAACGGAGAGTGGCAAGACTGGTACAAGACAACAGAAGGGCAACAGTGCAGTGTCAGATTCCTCGCATCACCTTTCAACATCTCGTGGAGTCACGAGGCGGCCCAACGAAGTACTGATGGGGTGGTCATAATAATCTGGCCACTCAGTTTATATCAGTGCACTGTATGCCATCCCAGAATGCATTATTCTGAATATAAATTTTACTGTACGTGCGTATACGCGCACACGTATATTACGCAAGTAAAATACATAGAAATATAGAGCATCTCGGGTCCATCTTTTTGTGCATATTTACGCAGCACAAATATACGACTCCATATGCAGCTATGTGTATGGAGCCATTTATTTGCATATGCTGAATATGGAAAAAAAATACGCTGTGCACATCTATACGCAGCGTATTGCACGGCAGTGTGAATGAGGCCTTAAGCTTATTTTGCCCCCAAAACTTTGGTACCAGTGTCCTTGCTGCTGTACCTGGAACTCCCAGCCAGGGAGCGTGCACTGCTCAAATTAATCTGCAGTTTGTTGTTCCACTGTATCCAAGGTTTAACTCCCGGTCAGAAAACTATCTGCAAGGAATTTGCATGTTCTCCCCTGTGCTTGCGTGGGTTTCCTATGGGTTCTCCTGTCTCCTCCCAAACTCCTAAGACATGCTAGTAGGTCAATTGGCTCCTGTCTGAAATAGGCCCTAGTAGGTGTGTGAGATCGGGACCTTAGATTGTAAGGAGGGCCGGATTTAACAATAGGTAAAGTAGGCACGTGTCTTCAGGCGCCCTCCATAGAGGGGCGCCGTGCAGGTACCTACTCTGCCTTGTCAAGATTCTGCACAAAATGCACCCTCCTGCTCAAAGACCAGCGGAAGAAACCGCCAGCTTCCGCAAACGTAGGGTGAAAGCCCGGTCACTGCGCAAGGCTGCGCAAACGCCTGTCTGATGTGGACAGACATTTAAAGCAGCCTTACACAATGCAGGGGTCCTTCTCTGCATATGTGAAAGCTGGCGGGTCCTGCACCAGGTAAGGGCACCTGCTCAGGCTAAAAAGATTTCTATTCGTGCCTACAGGCACCAAAAATGGAAATCTAGCCCTGATTGTAGGGTCCTAGAGATATATATATACACATACACACACATTATTATTAATAAATGTCCTGTGATTCACTACACACCCCTTTGTGCATACATGCCCGTTACAATTTACGATCTGCTGATTGATTTTTTTGGTGCCGTGCTGGGAGCGCGCACGTGATTGTGGTCCCAGGGAGGCTCTGCAAGGCAATGACACGACCCTCTAGGGGGAACATGATGCGATCTAGATTTTGTAGACAGATTTTCCTGCTAAGAGGCTCTTAAAGTCTTAAAGTGAAAAACAAAACAGCAGCAACACAAGTACTTGAAGTATGGCAATAAATCTATATTTTAACAAGGAGGGTTTAAGAGCACTTTAAGCCTAGATATGTTCTTTGGTGTTGATTTATAAAGGTTTTCATACAAGATTCACACATTTCGCTAATTAGATTCAGTTGGGAAAATGTATGAATCCTGGGTAAACGTTGTATGAATCTTGTGTGAAAACATTTATAAATAAACCCCTTTAAAAGGATGATGTTAGCTCAGTAGCTTTTCCTTCATGACAAGTTTAGTATTAGTAACTTAGTAGCAGATGGCCCTGGCTTCGAAGATTCTTATCCTGAATATAAGTTGAGGACTTCATTAAAAAGAGATCATCAATAACCAGGATGTAGAAGAGAATTCCAGGAATACATCAGAAAGGTTAAAGTCATATTTTATACAAATGAAAGCCCTTTCGGCAGGGAGCCTGTTTTCAGTCTTGGCTCGGCATGCTGTTACTTGCTGTTCTTAGAAAGCCTGAGAGCACTGGAAACATTAAAAGGAATGCGATCCAAGGAAACCGAGTACAACACTTTACAAAATACACACTGCCACCAGCAACCGCTTATGAATCTCATATGAAGAATGTTACAAGTAGCTGCTAAAAGTGGCCACTACACAAGAGAACCCAACATACAAATGCTACACTTAAAGCTGAACCTCTATCCAAACAGTAAATGCATAGCAGAAATACATATAAGGAAGCTGTTTTACTTACAAAGGATTTGTATTTTTGTCCATCCAGGTCATAGATTTCCACATCTCAGCCACAAAGCACAGCCCCACCTGGCAGGGCAGGAGACCTGATTTATCTAATATAGTCCAGCAACTCTTGTAAGTCTCTCCCCAACCGTGTAACTGGACAGTGACTTGAGAAGCAGCAGACAGATGAGCTCATCTCTCTCTCACTGTTCTCTCTCCTTCTCTGTCCTCCTATCAGCATGCTCCATGCACTGTAATAGCTGGTTGGTTCCTTGCTCATACCGCGAAAACCAAAACGCCCATGCACATTTAAGGATGTAATTATGAATACCTAGAGCCAATAATTTATGTCTTGTATATCCGCCTGGAGATCAGCTTTAATGTAAACTGGTCACAAACCTGAGTTTAAACTATTTAAACTAAGCACAAGACAAGCTGCTTAAAATTATACCTTTACCTTACAAAATATTTAATGTGCGAAGCGTTTATGCTTACCTGCCTGCACCCCTCGCTGTGCAGTGTGGTTCCAGCATGGTGTCCTGTAGCAAAATTATGGCTGGCAAATAGAACCACATTGGATGTCAAGGATCGCAGGCATCCAACTCACCCAGAAGTGTGTCAGTTCCCAGGTGGTGGGAGAGGCAAGTATAAACGGTCTTCTTTTGCAGCTCAGCACATTGGTGAGGCACTGCTCGGT
This sequence comes from Nanorana parkeri, assembly GCF_000935625.1. NCBI lineage: Eukaryota > Metazoa > Chordata > Amphibia > Anura > Dicroglossidae > Nanorana > Nanorana parkeri. The sequence goes on from NW_017306307.1 coordinate 2,723,399, forward strand.
CAGTGCTTGAGGAAGGCAAGACTGCCATGATACACAAGTATTTGCCTATCATGTAAAAGAGCCACGGACTTACAATTCTGATTTAAAGATTAATAGGGATGCTCGAGAGATGGGAGGGATCAGGGACAAGATGTCAATTTAACAGCTGAGGTCCCGGTCTGTGCATAGGAGATGATGACAGTACACTGGAAACATTCCAAGGGTGTTCTGTGGGGGACTAGGGCTACTTATCTAGTGACATTGTGCTGTATAATAACCCTTCCATGTTTCATTGATTGTCTCAATGAACGCACTCAGCTCAGAAGGTATTCGAAGCACTGAACACAACCTTAACCCCAAGCCAGGTTGCAGTAGTTGTCGTCAATGGAGCTAGCTCCTAAAAAAATAAAAATTCCTGCTGGGTCCTGGCTTGGACTACCTGGCTCCCAAATCCCATAATTTGTCCACCCCTGAGATATATAATATAAGCCATCTTATAACTGCCTTTGTACAGGATTATTTCAAAATGTAAATGGCCAACAGCTTTAGTCTTAAAGTATGGTGAATAATGTATTTTATTCAGATATACAAGGCACACTGCAAATACATATTTATTAGACAGCTGGAGCATGACGGTTCTGTTTACCGGGCTACCCTTAGCTGATTGCTTATAAAGAGAGTTTACAGAGCTCAATAGCTCAAGCTGAAATTAACGCAAACAGCTGAAGGAATTAGGAGTGACTCTTACCCTACTTGGAACAAGCATCCATCTAAAGAAGTCAGAAATCTTGCACTTCAAACTAGTTCTGACTCCGTAGATATGGAAACTAATGAATCAGCCAAAAGACTACCATTTTTAGAATTAGAAGTCAACAATGGCACTTCTGTTATAAAATCAGGAAGGTAGTTCATTCCATTCAGAGAAAATACCAATCCCAATATTTTCATTTACAGGTGCCAAAGTTCTCCACCAGTAAAACTAAAGCCAAGACTGCCATAAAGTAAGAAGGGGATACAAAGTGCTTATCTCCTTCAGTGCTAGTTGCCTGGTTGTTATGCTAAACCACTGGCTTTATTAAATTTGAGTTGCTGATCTGAAACAAGGAGGCGAAATAGGAAGGTTAAAAAAAAGTCAGAACTCTTTACCTGGATACTTTTTGAGAGACTCAAGGTAACGAAGCAAAAGGGTTAGCATGCTATCCAGCAAACTAGCATTTTCAAATGGGAAGGTGAGCAATGGCAGCCTTCGTGTTTCTCTTATGACAGGTTTGCTTTAAAGGGTCAGTACATTCAATAAGGACACTCTGATTACAGATACAATGTTGGAGGTTTAAATGGATTCTGTCATTATGCCTATTCAGCAAAAGCTTCTCATATCTTCTAATGACTAGCACAATTACCATACTAATGAGATCACTATACCACTGACCTCAGCTCTGCATTTGAAAATGTGAGTCAGATTCCTCATATTGTTATCAGGGAGAATCTTGAAGACCAAACTACTGTCTGGACACTCGGATTTGATCACAGGCAAGGGTTTTTATTTTTTGTCCCAATGTCATCTCTTCTTTTAGAGGACTTCCCTCCAAGGAGGCCTGGGGTACTCAGTAAGAGACCTATTGTACATGCCCAGGGTAGGGCAACACTTGTCAGGTCCCTGGCTTGTATGTAACCCTTATACAGGCTGCCATTATTAGAGACCTGGGTGTGGTGTTAGTTTGGTGGTAGGAGCCCTCACACTGTGTGTGTACACAAAATGGCCCCTTCAGATCTTTTACGTCTTCTGGAAATCAGGCTACGGGAGGAATCCAGAACCATCAGGTGCTTAAGTATATGCCTGGCTCCCATAGAGATGACCCAAATAAATCCAACATGGACCTGACCAAACTGCAACAATGGCTCTGGCAATTGGCTAGAACTGGCAATAAAGCAGCCAAGATAGGGCCATTTCATGCTGCCTAGATTTTCTAGCATCCATCCAAATCTAAACTAGGAGTTTCGTAGAGATGACACTTATAAATCCAGCATGGACCTGAACCCATTGCAATGGTCTTGGCATAGGTGAAAATTGGCAATGAAGGAGCCAAGATGGATCCAAGATGATATTTGATGCTGCCTATATTTTCCAGCATGTATCCCAAACTATATACTAGGAGGTGGACAATCCCCTTTCATCAACAAAAAGACACACTTTTTTTTTTAACTGAAAACTACAACGACTTATTTTATTGCCACTCTTTGAAGCTTTCATCTGCGCTGTAACAATGAAAATTAAGGACAACACCCAAACACCGGTGGACATCTTGCAGAATACTCAATCTCCTACATTTAAACGGATTGCAAAGACAATAGATCCCGTAATATTCCAGACATTTTCCCAAGCCTATATTTTTATAACGATCAGCTTTTATATGAGACATGTCACAGCTATGGCAGACATCTAACACATATATCCTACGAACAGTTAAAGGCTAAATCAGTACATGGTGTATTTGCAAAAGGGTGATGCAATAAACTGCAAAGCAACACAAACAGCACAGCACAAATTGCATAAGCTCTGTCAATGTGCGAGCTCAAGATGTGGAGGAACCACAAGGCTGATACTTGTAGTTCCTCAGCATCTGGAAAGGTGTGGATTACCTTATATTAAAGATAAGGAAAGTCTGATCTCACCTTGCTGTCTTGAAGTGGCCCCATGATTTATGCAGCAGAGAAGCAGAGGTCCCAATCTGCTCCCTTATGCCCTAAAAATTGGAAAAAGCAAGGAGGACATCAGTATGGGAAGACCTTCACCACCACCACCACCACAAGTGATCAGTTATCATCTCCCTCTTACCTCTCAGCTAACTGACTTCCCTAAGCCTTTTTGATCTGGGCGTTCACCTTTTTGATAATGACATTACCACCTACTCCTGGTCTTCATTATAGTCTCACCTACTTCCCTGACACATGGATCCATCAGAATTACTAATCTGCGGCATCTGATCACCTGGACAGTCAGGTAGATGGTGGCAGTGACAGATCGCTGACTTCAATGGGGAGGAGTGCATGATGTCTGATGGTATATAATAGCCCCGGCTTCCCCTGTGGATCAGTTATCTGATTGTAAGCCATATGTCTTACCTGGGCTACTGCCTGGTCTCTGGACGTTGCTGCACTGCAGCTGACACAATGCTGCGCTGTGTTCTCCTCCCCGAGTCGGAGCTGTCAGTGCCTCCCTGTGGCTGCGGACGGGTCACGTTGCTGCAGCTGCTCATATGATGCACATGATGCTGCTGGCTGTCATCGGGAAATGGCAGAGGGCTGAACAGCGCAGTACAAAGCATTGTGGGGCAGGTGCTGCTGTCTGAGCACAATTATCCATCTGGGTAATGAGCCATTCAGGCTGATCGATAATGCTGGCTGGGAATATACGGCCGCTTATTCATTTTCCAGGGATGCTGCTGAAGATGACAGTCCTAAGCTTTCATAGACCACTGGCCTTATTCCAGAAAGAGGGACGTGTAGGCTGCCATTGATGTCGTCTCCTGAAAATGCTAATTACCTGGCTGTCATGATGGCAGCTTCAATTTTTTTTTTTGGGGGGGGGGGGGGGTTATGGCGGGGGGGTCCCA
>NW_017306307.1:2727319-2743128 GCF_000935625.1 Nanorana parkeri
GGATGTCACACTCCATTTGATCAGTATTATGGTTGCCCTCAAAGGTCCGGTTGTATTTGTAAGACTATATAAATGTAGTATATTAATTGCCTCTGCATTTCATTATTACTGGTTTTAGTAATAACTTAATAACTAGCTCAAAATAGAAGTCTAGAAAAAATAATGGCAATTAGTGTAATAGTGCAGACTCTCAGGTGGCTGTGCAGGTTCTGTGGTGGGCTAGACAGACCCTCAGGTGGCTGTCATAGGTTCTAGGGTGGACTGTACGGACTCTCAGGTTGGCTGTGCAGGTTCTATGGTGGACTGTATGGACTCTCAGGTGGCTTTGCAGGTTCTATGGTGGACTGTGCGGACTCTCAGGTGGGCTGTGCAGGGTCTATGGACAGCCTAGTGAGGTCTACAGTGGGCTGTGCGGACTCTCAGGAAGATTGTGCAGATTCTATTGTGGGCTGAGTAGGTTCTATGGTGGGCTATGCAGGCTCAGGTGGCTGTGCGTAGTCTATGCTGGGCTGTGCGGGGTCTTAAGGAAGAAGAAGCTTTGCTGCTGGCGCTGCGATTCACAGGAAGGCTGCCGGGACCTTGCTGGGGGCCTCGGCAGCCTTCCTGTGAAGCCGGCGCCTGTTTACAGCACTGGCTTCGGTTTAAAAATTTAAAGCTGCAGGAGAGGTGTGAGGGCCACACGAAATGGCCTGGCAGGCCAGATTTGGCCCTCGGGCTTCGTGTTTGACACATGTGACTTCGACCTTTAAAAACAGGTGCTGTTCAAAGAGACTCTGTCACCAACCAATATACAGCATGGTTAACATAGATGTCTTCACATGCTGACTCCTTTCATATGGTCAGTTTTTCAGGAGAGACTTGGTCAGAAGTGCAATATTAGGCTATATGTCGGCGGATGTAAATGGACCTGCATCTGTTTACATCCAATTACTTCCAAGACCATCCAGGTCTGAAAAAAAAAAAGGGGCAGAGTTTTTTTTCCATACATACAGTGCACTGATTGTTGTCATGCTGGGCAGGAAGTGTGCAAGGGTTAACTGCTCATTTTTGTCTAGTTGTTAAAAAAAGGTTATACTTTGTTGGGGAAGGGTTAAAACTCCTGGGATGTTTTTATTCTTGTCCATGCATTTCTCTTCTGCTGACAACTGCACCCCCATTTCATAAATGGGACAATAAGTGAGAAGAAATCTCCCCAGTGGGGTTACAGACAAGACTAAATACCTGACAGAATGTAACTCTTCCATACTCTATCCAAAATGTAATTTTAAAAATACCAAAATTTGCTTTGTTAGGCTTTAAAGTGTATATTTACCAAAAAGGTATTTATTTTTTATAGTAGGGACATATTAAAACCCCTATTAGTTTAATTTTGCTGTCAGTGTGTCATTGAGAAGATTTCTCTTTACTTCCTTCCTGGAGACTCAGCAGGAAGTAGGTGAAAATCTCTAAAAAGGAAGGGAGATCCCCTTTGCAAAAGGTATCCTCATAGCTAGATTTACACTTTCCTCCTGTTGCAGTGATAACTCTAACATTTTGAATTTGCCATCACATTCTAATTCGGTGTCATTGGTCACCAGACCAAATAAAGACAATGAATCTACCCAGCAGAGACACACACAGCAATAAACCTGATAGGGGTTCTAATCATTCTCTACTTATAACTATAAACAAGCAAAATTTTGTCTATGTGGGAGGATGGAGATAAAGAGGTTAATGTATAGATGTGCAGGATAAGGGAGGTGAAAGGGTTAATGTGCAGGTCAGTGCAGAGACAGAATGGATCTAACATAAGCAGGTGTGTGTGTGTGGGGGTGGGGTTATAAGGGTTACAAAATTATTTGAAACTACTGCAGCTTCCTTCCACTAGTGAGTAATGAATGGATGACTCATCTATTCATTACTCTCTTTACTCTTCCCTGCCTCTGATGGAAGGGGAAGGCTTGGCAATGTAAAAAGAGCCGGTCCAATCAGCTCTGTGTGTAAAGATTTGGCTCTCCTCTGTCTAAGGACAGCGGGACCAGCGGATGCAGTACAGGTACGTCCTCCTGGAAAATAAGTTTTAATAGAGTGGCTGATCCGCATGTAGTTAAAATCAGAGGGAATATGTTTCATCCATCATAAGACCCAAAACATTAGTGGTAGAGAAATTAGATGTATCCCTTCTGACAGTACGCCGTGTGAGCTTTAAGCAGATGCAAAATGTTATGTCCTGGCTTTATAGAACAACCTAGGGACTGACTAAGCCCTTGTATGGACCTTGCTTAGGGCAGTAATGTGGTATTTGGACTTACTGCAATTGGGATGATGCGATGGTGTCACAAATCCTAACTCCAACCCAGTTACCAAAACTGGCTGGTCCTTATAACCTACAGTTGCTTCAAGAGGCAAGAACTCTCCTCATACCAGATGAAAGAACACCTCCTAGAAGTATTTGGCCAAGGGGAATAAGTCCCACATCTCTCGTCTAAAAAATGAGGTGTAGCATGCTACCCTAAATCATGTGTCTGGTGTGCATGGTATCAACCCTGCCTACTTCACTTCTAAATGATTACAAAGCATACAGCCCTCTCCCCATTCCCTCCTCACCCCCTCCTCATCTATATAACCCCTCTGTGTGTACAGGCAGCAAGTACAAGAGATTGTCAGCTTACAAGATTTCTAGAAAAAACGAACAGGTATTTTCTGCACTTATTAGACAGATATAACAAAATGTTTTAAATGGTATATTTTGGAAACCAAAAAGGAGCGAATTAGAGAAGTTCATTTTCACGTTTTATATATACAGTACTTTAATTTCTAATGCCTTGTTCTAGGTAGATTTAGAGAATTTTTTTTTTCTAAATTACTGTGTAGTGCTACTCATTACTTTATTCACGCAATACACAGTCCTATTCACTCTTACACAGAGAATTCATTCAGCTAGAGAGAATTCCTGAAGCTTCCAGTTCTGGAATTCTTCTGCCAGGAATAGTAAAAGTCACTAGCTGCAATGGAAATTCTATATAGTCTTTCATACATATGCCAAGTCAACAACTTCTAGCAGTTGCTCCAAATATATACAGACGTCCCAGCAGCATAAGTGCTAACCAGGATACATGTTTCTGTACATGATGACATTTTCCAAGAACACAGATGAAGGATTGTTTAAGGAATTCTTGCAAACTTTGAACATTATACAGTAAACACCCCAATTATCTGGCATTCAAGGTACCAGACCTCTCAAGTAACCAGAAAAAAAATTAAGGGCATCACATCTCCTCGATTTATTTTACCAGCTGCTTTATAGACATGTGCACACAAAAAAAATGTATTAGCAACTAAATTGATTTAGTTGCTAATGAAATTCTCTGTTTACATCTTGCTGCGGCCGATGGCTAGATTCCGCAGCTGGTAGATGAATGTAAATGGCGGGCAGTGGGCGTGTGCAATAGCCAGCCTGCTATTGGCTATGGTAATTTGAAATAGCCTCAAGTGTTGCTTGAGAGTTAATGGTAATTCTCAAGCAACCATAAACTACAGTTATCCGGTATCTACCAATCCCCATGCGTGCCGGATAACTGGGAGCTTACTGTACTTAGATGATAGATCCCTAAAGGTGGCCATACACTGTACAACCATCGCAAGACAGTCTTGCGATGGTTGTAAAGTGATTAAAAAAACGTATGATCTGCCTATCTTGGACAGGCAGATCGCACTCTCGATCATCGCAAGCCTGCCCCCCTGAGGGGCGGGCTTCCGATGACAGCAATGCTGAACGGGCAGTGTGCGCGTGTGCACACCGGCCCGTTCGGCATTTGTCTCCCGAGCACTGTTCAAACCAGCCGAAAATCGTACGATTCTCGGCTGGTTTTCTAACATGCTCCTTAGACAAAAGACGTGCGACCGTACATTAGAAACGGTTGCATGTCTTCGCTCACACTGTTCGATTCTCGTAAGATCAAGGGATTTCCCGTGATTCTCGTACGAGAATCGAGCAGTGTATGGGCACCTTTAGACGGGTTGACCAGCTGATGTGACATTAATAAAATTACTTTAGGGGTCTATTCACAAAAGGGTAAAGAGTTTGGAGAAGGCAAAAAGTCAAACCATCTAGGCCAAAATAGCTGATTTGGAAAGATTCTCCAATTCTGCTCACTTTCCAGTTCAGCTATGTTGTCCTAGATTGTTCCCTTCTCCTGCCTTCTCCAAACTCTTCACCCTTTTGTGAATAGACCCCTATAGTCTGTAAAGATGAAGGACAATTATTCTAAGCTTACATCAGAGCACTGCTGGACATGATCGTGATAAAATGTTATCACATGCAATAGACACTTGCTACATTAATAAATATAACTGTAAAATTGTAAAACTGTGCACAAAGGGCAGCACTCCATGGTAACCAATCAAGTTAATATGTTGATCACTTGTCTATACTAATCTGAAATCCAATTGGTTGCTATGGTTTTGTGCACTTATAGTCCAGTAAAAGTCTGCAGCTCCTAACATGGTCTGACCACTGGACATGCTCATAGTACAATTCAATTACACACAGTGTTGACATAGAGTACTACAACTCTCAACATGGCCTGAACTCTGGACACTCCAATAATATAACTTTCTAGATAAACCTAGGATATTTCATTTATCAGTTTCATCATATTACATGTAAAGACATAGGAATCTCTAATTCCACTTAGACTTTATTTCAGGACATGATCACAATATAAATCTGTATCATCCTATAATGACATAAACACCTCCAACATGATGTAGCCAATGGATAAGATTACATTCAATTCTATCACATTCTCAATAGAGAACATGATCATAATAAAAATAATTGACATATTCTGTACAGACATAATCATATTTTATTACACTGTATAGAGACTTAGATTACTGCCCCTTCAACATTCTCTGACAACAGGACACAATCATAATAATATTCTATTACACTATATACAACACAGAACACTTTCCTTGCAACATGATCTGACCCCTGGACATAATCATGAACAAACCTTATTACTCATTATAGAGGTGTAGAATACTGCTACTTCAACATGATCTGACCTCAGGACATAATCATGATATTATCTTATCATAATCCATGTAGGTATAGAACACTGCTCCTTCAACATGATCTGACCTCTTGACAATATCTTGATATCTTATTACACATTATAGAGGTAAAAAACACTGCCCCTTCAACATGATCTGACTTCTGGACATAATCATGATATTATCTTATTATAATCCATGCAGGTATAGAAAACTGCCCTTCCAGCATGATTTAACCTCTGGACATAATTGTTCTTCTTCACTTTTTACTGATATATGAATCTTCACTTCAGAGATTCTGATATTCAGTCATATGCTGGCCAATGGTAATTCCAGGTTTAAAAAAAAAAAACCCAATAAAAAGTTACTTGGCACATCATTTTCCGAGGTATTTTAGAAGCCGGGCACTGAGCAGTGACATGGAGCAACAAGAAGCTATGTGATGATAACATAGCCAGACAGCTTGTTTCTATCTCTTGGGCATGTTGACCTTGTTATGTCAGGCCCATCGTTAAGCACAGGCTCTATAGCACAGGGAGCAGACAATACACTTTCAACAGATGTAAAATAAAAGACAAATGGAGAACAGAGTGCTCTGTGAACAATATTATCTACATTGTGTGCAGGTATTGTATACCTGGCTTTATCAACCTCTTAGTACAAAGCGTGTCAATTGCCAGCTGGTGATTTCTTTGGACTGGGGTAATGTAGGTTACTACAAGCTTGTTGCCAATTTACTTGGTCATTTAAAGGATGCATTCCACAACACAAAACATAATACAGTAATACCTTGGTTTACGAGCATAATTCATTCCGGCAGCATGCTTGTAATCCAAAGCGCTTGTATATTAAAGCGAATTTCCCCATATGAAATAATGGAAATTCAGATGATTCGTTCCACAACCCAAAAATATTCATATAAATATGAATACAATACTGTACTGTAATATAATACTGTACAAACTATAAAGAAAAATAAACAGATTACCGGTACCTTCGTGGCTGGTGTGAGGGGGGACAAGAGAGAGGAGGATTATGGTGTAGGAGGACTTTCACTATCACTAACGGAATCACTACTATCTCTTGACTCAATGGAATCTTTTTCATTTCGTGAAACCTTAACAAGGAATCTATCCAATGTGACATTGCATTGTCGTTAAACAGACTCATCGCTCGCAATGCTACAGCCTTATTCGGTGGTGCTTTTCTGCAGAATTTTGCTCTTATTGCAAGACATTGCTTGTATATCAAGGCAACATTTTTCAGAAATGTTTGCTTGTCTTGCAAAACACTCTCAAACCAAGTTACTTGTAAACCAAGGTATTACTGTACTTGCATAAATCTTTCTAGGAATATTCTTTACATCGTTTTATGTCACATATCTTTCAGCTGTCCATGTTTTTGTAAAGTTGGCATACAACCTGCCCCTCTTGTCTTACGAGCATGTTTGAAAGCCATGCTCGTAAGACAAATGCCGCACGGCCGCTGTGCGCAAGCGTACACTGACCGTTAAGCATTGCAGTCATCGGAAGCCCTCCCCTCAGCAGGGTGGGCTTGCGATGATCGCAAGTACGATCTGCCTGTCCAAGATGGGCAGATCGTACGTTTTTTAAATTTTTCTCTTGTCTAGTAGCTAGAAAAGTGTCTGTACTTGTACCGAGTACAGTACTTGGTATTTGAACATCCCTATCACAGATGCAATGTATATAGTTCTCAGTTACACTTTATAGTCACAGTTACAATGTATATAGTTCTCAGTTACACTGTATAGTCACAGATGCAATGTATATAGTTCTCAGTTACACTGTATAGTCACAGATTCAATGTATATAGTTCTCAGTTACACTGTATAGTCACAGATGCAATGTATATAGTTCTCAGTTACACTGTATAGTCACAGTTACAATGTATATAGTTCTCAGTTACACTGTATAGTCACAGATGCAATGTATATAGTTCTCAGTTACACTGTATAGTCACAGATTCAATGTATATAGTTCTCAGTTACACTGTATAGTCACAGATGCAATGTTTATAGTTCTCAGTTACACTGTATAGTCACAGATGCAATGTATATAGTTCTCAGTTACACTGTATAGTCACAGATGCAATGTATATAGTTCTCAGTTACACTGTATAGTCACAGTTACAATGTATATAGTTCTCAGTTACACTGTATAGTCACAGATGCAATGTATATAGTTCTCAGTTACACTGTATAGTCACAGATGCAATGTATATAGTTCTCAGTTACACTGTATAGTCACAGATGCAATGTATATAGTTCTCAGTTACACTGTATAGTCACAGATGCAATGTATATAGTTCTCAGTTACACTGTATAGTCACAGATGCAATGTATATAGTTCTCAGTTACACTGTATAGTCACAGATGCAATGTATATAGTTCTCAGTTACACTGTATAGTCACAGATGCAATGTATATAGTTCTCAGTTACACTGTATAGTCACAGTTACAATGTATATAGTTCTCAGTTACACTGTATAGTCACAGATGCAATGTATATAGTTCTCAGTTACACTGTATAGTCACAGATGCAATGTATATAGTTCTCAGTTACACTGTATAGTCACAGATGCAATGTATATAGTTCTCAGTTACACTGTATAGTCACAGATGCAATGTATATAGTTCTCAGTTACACTGTATAGTCACAGATGCAATGTATATAGTTCTCAGTTACACTGTATAGTCACAGATGCAATGTATATAGTTCTCAGTTACACTGTATAGTCACAGATGCAATGTATATAGTTCTCAGTTACACTGTATAGTCAAAGTTACAATGTATATAGTTCTCAGTTACATTATATAGTCACAGTTATAATGTATATAGTTCTCAGTTGTAATAGACACCATTTGCACCATTTTTTTGTTACAATGGGGTACCATTCAAAATAAATGGGGCTGTTATACACCACATTAAGCTGTATGAGATATGGTGCGCTGCAGTACCTTGCCGTAAAATGCACATTTTTTCCAACACATTCATCTGATTAGGCCCTTAAAGTGAAAGAAAACCGCTTTGCAATCTTTTTGTTTCTTCATGCGCACAGGAGTACCATCCTTCCCAGGCATCCGGTGAGTGTGTACACTACACAACGCATGCGCTGTACAGGGTTGAAACAATATAAAAGTGTTTGTGGGGGGGGGTTGGCAGAAGAGACTTTAGATGTCTCTACTTCTACAGAGTTTTTTAAAGTTTGTTTTCACTTTACTTCCGCTTTAAGGAACGCAGGCTCCTATTGTGTGTTAATAAAATGTTTTTGGAACACATGAGCACTGAAAATGGCCCATGACTGCCATCTGCTGGCTGTGAACTGCATTCAACTGCATTGAATGATGGAGATCACAAACTGTGTCTTTATGTAAGATTTTTATAAATGCCATTTCCAGCACAAGGAACAAATCTCCATTCATCATATTTAGCATCACGTTCAGATTCAGCTCAGTCAGAGAAAGTGAATATTTAGTGGATATTTGCCAAACCTAATTACACAGATTTAGTGGAAATGCTCGGATCATATCACACAAAACATTTCACCCTGGGAGCTCATCAGATAGACATACAAAGGTATTGTTTGTCCCTTATATGTTATTCGGATCCTTCTATGAAGGCCACTTTTTCTATCTGACCTTTATATTGAAGCTCCAGTTTTATTACTGTAAAGTTTATACAGGGCTGGATTTACTCTCTCTCCTGCCCCAAGGCCAGGTTCCTCAACACCCCCCCCTGCCTGACCCCCCCCCCCCCACCATGGAGAATGGGAGCCCGGCAGGCTGCTTACAATGTCGCCAAGATCACTTGTACAAAACAAGCGGTGGCTTCCCTGCTGCACATTTAGCTCTGCTTGGCCAAAGCAGGGCTAAATGTTTTAAATGTAGAAGAAAAACAACTGCCCACAGGGTATCAGGAGATATTAGTTCCGCACCCCTGCTGCCCCTCTACTCCCTGCTGCCCCAAGGCCAGGCCGTGGTTGGCCTTGTGGGAAATCCAGCCCTGAGTGTATCTAATGCCAAAACCTCAACCTATTTAAGTTTTGGATAGAGTGGGCAAAATTAAGAACCACAAAATTCTGAGAATGGGAATGTTGGGAAACTCTTCCAGTGAGGGCACTTGTTTCACTGACTGTCTAAGGGGGAATTTTTGGCACAAATCTTAAACAACAAACATTAAACAACAACAACAAACATCCACAAAAATCCACAACATGGAATGTATTGCATTGTCAATCTGCTAGACATGGCTCCTCCTTCACCATCTTCCCTATGACTATTCTTTTTTTATTAAATGGTAGTCATACTTTCTATCCTTTGTTTTGATAATGGGTCAGTTCACCCAAAAGTGATATTTTATTTATACTGTAGGTTGACCAGTTGGGTTGAGTCAGCTTCTGGCTTCATATATGCTTTAAACACTTCAGCACTGAGGTCTCCCTGCCACAATTCATGACTTTGTTCTTTTCCCCTTGGGACTTCTTGGTGTCTTCGGGCACCTTTGTATGTCCCAGCTCCTCCTCATATATTCTCCATAATATAAAATAAATAAAAATCCAGCATGGAGAGTGAGAGCCCCTTATAATAAGCCAGGCGAAGGTGCAAACCCAGTAACCTATATGGAGATCTCAATAAGAGTTTTCCTCAAGAGATATAAGAAATTGTCAGGTGGTTTAAAGCAGTGATTTCAACCACCAGGCACAGCACACTGCCAAGCTGCAGCCTCTCTTTTGCCTAGTCATGGCTTTAGGCTTGGCCTAATTTTTCCAGGAGGTGGAGCTGGACGCCCTTCATGCTGCGTCCCATAGAGCCCCCCCAGCCACTTCTACCATTCCATTCAAGAAACACAGCCATAATCTCCAATTATTGTTTACTTTCATTTCACCATGGCATGCCAAGATTCTGCCCCCAACACCACATGTTAAACCCTAAAGCAAAATGTAGAATTGGAATCAATTGCTGCTAAGTGTTATTAGGCATACACAGGCATGTGTGCATTCAAGAAAGAATGAACAGGCGTGCAGTGGGGCAGTACCGGGAATTAGTACTGGCCAACCAAATCTTCTGTTATGAATCTATGATAGCGAATTACTGCCAATGAAAAATAATTCAAATGTGCTGACAAGGAACATGCTGATAGAAGAAAGCAGAGTGAGCAGAGGGAAGACCTTTTCAGCCTGTTGCTCCTACTTCACTGTCCATTCAGCAGGCAGATTGGGGAGAGGGGACACCACTGTATCCTTTCCACAGCCTGAAAGTTTAGTTGTGTCATTTTCCTGGCTGTGTCATGTGGCAGAGCTGTGTATATCTCAGAAATGCAAATGCTATTCTGACTCCGATCGTTGTGATAGCGAGATATATCCCTTGCTGAGACCTCTATGCCTGGCCTGTATAAGCAGATATACTCACTGCGGACAATCCTCGTCAGATAGCTGAACTCGTCAATACCGCTTCATTCAAAAGAGGTGTTTATTCTTTAACAGCAGATGATAGGAACAGCAGTTGAACGGTGATAGTATTGTGCGGTCAGAAAATGATGCCTTTCCTACGTACTGTGCAGATTACCTGTGTGTCCTTGTTACATGTGGCTTTCAACTGTGCCCATGACACAGGAAGTACTGCACACAGGAAGAAGGGTGGGGTTACACTAGGGGGAAATACATCGTCACATGAGGAATAAATTACAGAAAACATGTTTGTTACAACAAAAGGCCACTAGATGGCAGCATAGGATAACACATGGATTTAGCTATGAGAAAATAGTTAGGCAAATCACACTATATAAATTCTAACCTATATAACAATGCTAATCTTAACTGAGGTTATGCATCTCATATTCTATGCCCCTGTTGGGGCGGCACAAATGCTGTGACAGGTAATACAAACTATATATATCATCTGTTCATTTAGCTATTTGTCTGGAGTTTAGCTTTAAGTGCATGTCTTCAGTTCCATATTTTTTATATCTACCAGGATACTACTTGACCGAGTAGAACAAATGTCATCAGAACATTGTTGTATCTTATAATGATTTTATACTCAAGGGAGACGTGGACCTGTGTCACTAGAATAACAGCCCTGGAGCAAATAACCAGCTGAATGTCAAGATAATTTCCCACTAAAAAATCCTGCACAATCTTAAGAAGACATAATAGTATAATAAAAATAATCATACATTATGTAGAGATGAAAGAAAGCCTTTTAAAAGATTGTAATAACACTCCAGTATAGTAAATATATACTAGATTATAGAAATAAGCAAATATAGAATGACTAAAATGTGCTGATTACAGGCAGTCCCTGAGTTACAAACATCCGACTTACATACGACTCTTACTTACAAATGGAGGCTCCCAGACTGCAGCCAAAGTGTACCGCACAGCTTTCCAGTGGTTATAATTAGAGGTGCACCAAAATAGAAATGTAAAAACCGAAACGAAACCAAAATAAAAAAAATTGTTAGGCCGAAACAGAAAATGTTTTTATTTTACATTTTTTTTCACATTTTTCAAATATTTTATTTTTATTTTTTTATATTTATTTTTATTTATTAATTCATTTTTTATTAAATATTTTTATTTTTTACTTTACTTTTAGGGGCTTCGGGGAAATATTAGGGGTCAAATATTAGGGGTCAATCTAAACAGTCCTCAATCTCTTTTTCTGTATCCCCTGTTATCAATGAACAGGAATCCTCTATGAGTGTTCCTGTTCATTGATAACATGAGAACAGAGTATGTTTACTATAACTACAACTATGAATGAACAGGAGGGGATGTAGATCACTTCTCATTCATTCATAATTGAGGATGTAGTACACATACCATGCCCTCAATTATCTACAAACACTCAGTGATCACTGATCGCTGAGTGTTTGCTCTCGCTCTCCTCTCTGACACACGCTGTCACAGGAGGCTGAGCGAGCGGAGCAGGGAGGAGAGCTCAGCCTCTTGTGACAGCGCGGGCTGTCTCCGCCCCCACACAGCTCTGCCGGACTGTGATAGGCGGCTAAGCGGTGTGGGAGGAGAGACACCGGCCGCTTACAGTGCTCTCCTCCCGCAGCGTTCGACCCGGCTGTCACTTTATCTCCTCCCCGCTGGGACAGAGAGCACCGCCCAGTGGGGAGGAAAGAAATCTGGGAATGCGCCGATGCATCAGCAGAAAAATTTGCCATTTTTGGCCAATATGTTTCGGCGGCCAATATATCGGTGCAACCCTAATTATAATGCTACTGCGCTCCTGCCGACGAGGGGTGCCTACCTTTTTGGGTCTGGTTCGTAGTACTGTACGTACATTACAGGTAGTTGGCTCTTGTTAGACGTGCAGACGAGGGGTGCCCGCCTCTTCTTTCGGGTCACGGTGAGGTTTTTACTGCTGGCTTTATCCTCATTAGAAAGATTTAATCTCACTTCCTGTCCTTGAGACAAGCAGGAAGTAAGAGGAAATCTACCCACAGGAAGTGAAATTCACTCCTGTAAGGGTTATCATGGGAAAACGGTGTCTCCACTGAAGCTTTATCACCAATTCTTGTTTCCATGACAACCCAAAATTTTCAAAATCCATCTGTCATAGGTACAGAAAGTGAGAGGAAATCTTCTGAACAGTGGCACACACAGCAAAACAAACGTTCCCTATGCTATCCAAAACTAAAAAAAAATTGGGGCTGGAGTTACACTTAAAAAATGTACATGTTCCAACTTACATACAAATTCAACTTAAGAACAAACCTACAGACCCTATCTTTTTCGTAACCAGGGGAGTGCCTGTGTTGTACTTTATGAAAGTTAACGTCAGTTGCCCAGTAAAGATGGCCGGTAATGGAGTTTACAATGAAATCTCGACATTTTGGCCAAACACGCTGAATCAAGAAGAAGACCAGGTGAAAGAATAGGAATTACCTAAGTTCCTCAGTGACATCTAGGGGAGCTTGTGCCATGCAAATGGCATTCACTCTATGTTCTGGGTGGAACATTTATGAAACCAGCCCCTTTAATTCTATAATCTGTTTATTACAAATGAGGTAACTGTAAACTCTAGTATTTTGTTACTGTATGGTTAAATCATGGTAACTGTACTTTTAAACACATTAGCTCTTTTAATACACCCACCAAGTGACGTTGCAAATAGAACCTTTTACCTCTGCTTTGTCTTGCACTGTTCAACCACTCAGGCAATTCTAAACATTGCTCTTTTTATAATAAGCCGGTCTGCAGTCTGTACTGTATAGTATAGAGAACAACATGCCTCAGATCAGGGGTGAGAACAGAAGGCATTAGGGAGATCTCACTACATGTGCATTCCCTTTTTTCCTATTTGGCTGTCTAGAACCACATGACATTGAAGAAAAGGCAGGCCAGAGATGTGTTGGGGGCTAACTGTTTCCAGCAGTTTAATGGCCTGTTCCTCCAATAATTATGTGGGTGCCAGGTATCAAAATGTATCAATGTATCAAAATGATCACAAGTGGTTTCTGGAACTGCTCTCTCTACAGTGCTGTTTGCGCAGACTGCAGGCATAGTGAATATAAACAAAGCAATATTTATACTATCCCTATCCTGTGATGGCAGCTCTCAAAGCAATGGGAAAGAAAAGGCAGTGGTGAGAGGTTATATATGCAAAGCTGCTTGGTGTCCCTGGATACGTGTAGAGAGCTAATCTGTTTTTAAAAGTATAGCTTACCTTTACAAATCTCCTATGTAGTGAACCCTTTTATGTTTCTTACATATGCTGCAATGTATTATTTAAACAAAATTCAGGTCTCTTTAATATGATTCCATTGCTGTGATTTCTCCTTCAGGTAGTCCACGATGATTCTCAATGTCAAAAGAGACTTTTTACCGTTCATTAGCTGTAGGCTGTGTAAGCTCAGCACTGCTGCATACTTACCATTCCCTTAATCTGATGAGCAAATCGACTGAGAACGATGTAAGAGATTCGGAGCTTTAATAAAAGACTTCAGGCAGAATATGATTTCTGGATTAAACATTTTCTGAAGTTCAGGTGGTGAATATTATTACAGATCCTGTTTGCTATGTCGTATCTGAAGTGTGGCAGGGCAAACTAATCTCCCAAATTCAATTAAAGTGAGATCATGCAGACATGTTGCCTCTCTGCTCTTGTTGCTTGTACTTTTTTGTATCATGTTGTCATCAGACACAAGTCATCTACTTTGGGCGATATGAGTCCCAGTTCTTTGGTTCAAGTATTATGAGATCAAATATAATGATGTAGCAAAAGCTGCTGCGCACAGCTCCAAGTACTAGTGCTTTATTATGAATGCATCTGCACACATAATACAGGTTGCTTACTTGTTTCAGCCACAAATGGCTTTCATCATCAGCTTTGATTAAGAACATTTATGGCTGAAACAAGTAAGCAACCTGTATTATATGAGCCGTGCATTAATACATTTTTCATAAAGCAATGGGACTTGGAGCTGGCTGCAGGACCTTGTGCTACATAATTACTATTTCATGGAGGATGATTGTGAGCCATGACGTGCATCGTGTTTCCTGTGCCTCCAGTGAATTGCTTAGGTTGCCCAGGTTTACATTGTACTCGTTCAACTGTCAGATCAAACATGGAAATGATTTTTAAGTCTGCAGCTTAAAAGGCTATGTGTCCCCTCCTACTTGTTCAGCCCGCCTAAGGCCATCAGAGTAGACACTCCCACTATAAGTCAAATTCAGTCTTCCAGCAGGTGTGTGATAACTTATGTTATAGACAGTATTAGTAGAACACAATACAAATTATATCATGACCTTTGAAGCAATACATGAGAAACATAGGGAGTTTTAAGCATGTGCCCTTCAGTTGAATCCAGTCACCCACTATAGCAGATTTTGTTTGTTCCTGGATTGTATGCCTGTGTAGAGGATGGCTTCTATAACTAAGGGTCATGGGAATCTTCTGCAAGAGCCAGTAATGTAGGAATAAGGGCAGCAGGGCCCCTGCTTCTAGAGAGTTCAGAGTATTTGCTAAGCCATTTCCAAATCGCCGCTCCATTATTGCCATCTTCAGCAAGTGTGTGGCTAAATAAATTCTCCTGGATGAGAGAAGACATACTGTACAATGTGCATGGAGCTTTAATAACTTAGGGGTGGGGTTTAAGTATGGGGGGTGGGTTAAGTATATTGGGGGTTTTGGGTACATGGTGGTAAGTAGGGATGAGCTGAACACAACCGTGTTTGGTTCTTTTTCGAACATGGAAAAAGTTCTAATTCAAACTTAGAACTCAATGTAAGTCTATGGGGGTAGAACTCAGAAAATTAAATGTGCCCATTTTGAAGCCTTATATGCCATTCATTGGTCATAGAAAGTGTATGGGGATCCGGGTACTGCCCTAGGGGACATGTATCAATGAAAAAAACACTTTTAAAAAATACCATTTTTAATGGAGCAGTGATTTAACATCACTTAAAATGAAACATTAAAAATGAAAAATTCCTTTAAATATGGTGCCTGGGGGGGTCCCCTTTCACTGCCTGTAAAGTGGCACATCTGTATGAAGTATAGAACCTGCTGAAGCAAAAATGACATTTATAAAGAAAAAAAATGACATTTAAATTGCCGGTAACTGTGTATTGGTAATTTAGTGATTCTCTAATATATAGAACTTTAATATATACAGAAGTATGATATACAGAAATCTGATATACAGAAGTCTGATATATAGAGCTCTAATATATAGAACTCTAATATATACAGAAGTCTGTATTATATTATATTGTAATTATATTAATATATATAT
>NW_017306307.1:2744240-2746275 GCF_000935625.1 Nanorana parkeri
ATGACAAGACTGTAGCCAATTACAGTTTTGGAGGGCGCAGTGCATTGTGGGATGTTCCGCGGTCGTACAGACCGCGAACATCCCGCAATGTTCGGCGTTCAGCAAACGCTAGAACAGGCTATGTTCGAGTCGAACCTATGTTTGATTCGAACATGCAGCCCTTCACTAGTGGTAAGGAGAGTGGCATATTAGCCATAGAGGGATCTGCAGGGTTGGAGATGGTAAGTCTAGAGCATAAGGTACAGCAGTGAATCTTGTGGCCCTGGCCAATACCCTGAAACAGGGCTCAGACTTGTCAAGCTACACTATTGGTGCTGGGGAGGACAATATTACATTCTACTAGATTGTAAGCTCTCACAAGAAGGGCCCTCCTATATTGAAATTGTATTGTAACTGTACTGTCTCCCTCCATTTTGTAAAGTACTGCACAAACTGTTGGTGCTATATAAGTCCTGTATAGTAGTAATAATGATCTCTAAAACCTTATAGGAGAACTATGAGGTAAGTGATTTCCACTCATCCTCATAGTTAGAGCCGACCTGTGACAAAGAAGCTGTCACAGGTCGGCTCTATTGATCGGGAAGTGAGCAGAAACATGCAGCCGTCCGATCACTTCCCGATCATCTCCCTGCAGTGAGCGGTGACTGTCAGTCAGCGCTCCCAGCACGAATTCCCCCCCTCCCCAATCCTATAGCGCTGAGTGGAGGAACGAACGGGGAGGGGGTGGGCACAGCTGGCTCTGCCTCTAGTTAGGCACTTACGCAGCTGGGTGGATCCAGACAGTATTATCGGGATCCGTCCCGGCTGTGGCACTCTCACTATATCGCAAGCAATAGTCCACGTTATACTGAGCTTTGGGTCACTGGAGGAGGTTAGTATATGTCCTCCCATGACACTGAAGTGGCGTAAGTATAACACTTACCCCAAAGTTCTCTTTTAACCTCTGGTTTACTCTATTACCATTTGCAAAAACGTTTACTTTTAATATTTTATTTTTAATAATTTCTATACTTTAGAACACTATACTACAGTGGTATTTTTTAATATGTTCCATGTGCAGGAAATACATGAGGGAAATAGATTCTAATAAGAATATATATGCCAATTTGAATTTATTGTAACCCTAATAGTCCCAATTGGTCAATGTGGGCAACAATTCTACTCTTAAATCATTTTATTTTGTTTTAATAAATAAACCTAAATGGTCTAAAGTACCTCGATTTTATATATAGTTTGCAAATAAATATATGCACATGGCGGCAGTCACATTTACATTTTTAATGCTCTGATTTCTTGTTCTCTCAACACACTAATTCCATTTCCAGACACACAGATGGCCACTAGAGGGACCATTTACTAATCTGTATACTGTATGTAATACAGTCCTCAAAATATGAAAAAGCGAGCAGGTAATAATGCAGAAAAGGTAAAACCTTGTCAAAATTAGAATAATAGCTCAGAATGTAGAAACAATAAAATATATTATAATTTCCCTTTAAACTTCCCATCAAAAACAGTTGAAAGTACATGCAATTTAGAAGACACAAAACTGAACTGCAGGCAAACAGCGAAAAATATGCAGCTGAAATACATATATGGATGTTGTTTTATCTGTCAAAAGATTTGTAATTCTGGCCAGCAATTACTGAGGTTTACACGGCCTTTCTGGAGAGCAGAGCTAGTGACCCGATATTCTATGGGCAAGTTGAGTAGTACAGTTTGGTCACCTTTCCAGCCTGCGATTGGATAGCAGAGGGGCAGCAAGAGACTGAAGTACTAATTCCTCGATAACTCTGCTCTCTCATCCTTTCAGCGTGTTTTCTTTGCAGCAAATGTCCTGCAGCCCACCTAATTGGCTCCGATTGCCCCTCTCTCCCAATATGAGTGCTGCTATACCTTTAAGAGGCTCATAACAAATCAAATCCAGTTACTTACACTAGCTGTTTTAAAAAATATTTTTAATTACTTTTTATTCAAATACATATTTGCCATGCTTGGGGGGGGGGGGGGGATTACAATTTAATTTAAATATACA
>NW_017306307.1:2746294-2765360 GCF_000935625.1 Nanorana parkeri
GGGGGGGGGGGGTGTCTACATATATAATTAAATAATAATAATGCTGATGATAATAATAATAACAATACTTTATTGTCAGTGTATAAAAGAAAATGCCATTTGCATTCCCTGAATGGTGCAAATATGAAATATTTACACAATAATACTAAACTATATATACATTAATAATGGTTACCAAAAAGAGTCTATGTATTATTCAAAAATAACCAGTTTCTCTTACTTAGTGTACATAGTGATTGATTCTCACTCCAGATTCACACAGCTTTCACCCAAGAATCACACATTTTCCCAATTAGATTCAATTGGGGAAATGTGTTAAATCTGATTGAAAGTTGTGTGAAAAACTGTATATACAGTATGGAGCCCTTATTTTTTTCTATATAATTGCCTGAAATTCGGCTTTGATGAAAGAAACATTGAGGCATTACAAGGTAGCAGCACATCCAGTGTCCAAAATAGTTCACTAGTTACAACTTCAGCATTCAGATGACCGTTGGGCTCTGTGGTTCCTTCCCCCGGCCACTGTGTCACTAGAAGACACAGTAGTGAGGTAGATTTCAGGGGAAGAAGTCATAGGGCCTAGCAGGGGAGCAGGCACTTAACACACCTGGTCAAATGTCAATTGTGCAGTTTCTTTTTGGTAGCCGTAGCTCTTGAACAAAGTGAAGATAAGGGGAACGTGTCGCAGGAAATGCGAGTATAAAGCCTTCATTTTTGCAGGTCCTGCTTTGTTATGGGCAGTGGCGGAACTACCGCCGGTGCAGGCGCACCAGGGCCTAGGCCTGGGGGGCCCAGCACAGTCCCAGCACCGGATCGGTACCCAGCGTCCAGCGGGCCCCCCATCTCTGCGCCGAGAGTGTCGGATCATCCGTTCATCCAACACTCCCGGCGCAGAGATGGGGGCCCGCCGGCCGCCGGATACTGATGGTTGCTATGGCGATAAAATGCTGAGCCAGATTGGGAGCCGCGCTGTGTAATCTGACACAGCGCTGTCGCTACTGCCCAGTCCCCGCCCACTCCGCTGGGCTCGTCGGCTGTGTGCCGACGATCCTAGTGACGAGAAGCATGGAGACGGCTTCACCTGCTAATCAGGAAGTTGGGTGGTGAGTCTTTACATGCCGCCCGGCTTCCTTAATGGGACTTCCAGTATCGGTATTCAGTATCAACGAGTGCCGAAAAACAAAAGATCGCTTCTCCTACTCGATACCAAGAAAACGATATCGGTGCATCCCTACAATTCATTTACCTTTTAATTATTCTATTAATATGTTTCAGTCATGTCCTCATCAGGTGACTACCGTTTTTAGACCAATTCATTTTTGTTCAGCTAACAAGATTATATTAGTTGTCCATACACTATACACTTTAAGGGGTCTATTTATAAACATTATCATTATTATATCACATTTTGCCACTGGATGGTACTAAGGAGTAAAGAAAATATGTATTTCGTATGCCCCTTTAGCTCCATCTAGTGGTCATAAGGCAGGATTGCACCAAATCATTCAAAATCACATTGCACTTGTAAAGAAAAAAAAATTAGGACCATTCATTTTTGCATATAACCACACAGAACGAATGTTCACAGATATTTATTTATTCAACTAATTGTTTATAAATAGACCTATGAATGTCCAGTCTGCTTTAGATCTACCATGAGCTATGTGGGACAAGGGCCGGTCTGATTTAACACTAATTGAATTAATTGTTTAGGTTTGTCCTGATATTGCAGTTTGGGTAAATTTAAAAGAGATTATACAGAGCTTGCACAATCTGATTGTATGGTGTATCTAAACTGTGGATCCTGGTATCCTACCAGCCCCTCAACATTTTAATCTGTGTGGTCAGAGTTGTCACTGGTCGATTAGGACCCTGAACACCCCTAGTTAAAGTGACAGTTTAAAGTCCTTGGTTGTAGTTGTTGAGTACAACTAAGGCTGGTAAGTCCAAAGTACACCATTCGGTAGTAACACCTGTATAGGGGATACTGTAAGTGAAGATCTGTTTTGGATGTTTGATGTGCTGTTGACTTCTGTTGCCAGGTTGTGAAGTGCAAAGAGTGACGCTAAGTTGGACTGTCCTATGGAGCATGTGTGAGTGGACAACCTTGTATAGTTATTAGGGATGCACCGATACCGATACCAGTATCCGCGCCGATACCGAGTATTTGGGCGAGTACGCGTCCAAATGTTCCAATACTTACCTCTGATACCAAAACTTCCGGTCAGAGGGAGATCTCTGACCAGTAGTGCCGAGAGAGCATGCAGCCGGCTCCCTTTCCAATCAGGAAGCTGGGCGGTGGATTATGACTTGCCTCCCCGTTTCCTGATTAGCTAGGAAGCCAGCTTCACGTGTTGCTAAGCAGCCTGGCTTCCTAACCAATCAGGCAGCCGGGCGGCACTTAATGATCCGCCTCCCGGCTTCCTGATCAGGAAGCCAGGCTGCCTAAGAACATGTGAAGCCGGCTTTCTAGCCAATCAGTAAGCCAGGAGGAGGGTCATGATGTGCCACCCGGCTTCCTGATTGACTAGGAAGCTGGCTTCCTGTGTTGCTAAGCAAGTTGGCTTCCTGACCAATCAGGAAGTCGGTCGGCACCTCATGACTCACCACCCAGCTTTCTAATTGGTCAGGAAGCCTGACAGCCTCTGATGCTGGTGTTCTTTCGCTAGAACACCGGCTCCACAGGCAATCAGGAAGCTGGGTGACGGGTCATGATCCGCTGCCCAACTTCCTGATAATTGGGGCACAAAGGCACCGTTACTCGGTACTGGCGAATACCAACAAAAAAATATCGGTACTCAAACTCGATACTGAAAAAGCGGTATCAGTGCATCCCTAATGGTTATACAGTGAAGAGGAGCTCTTTTATCTACTGTTTGTTATGTCGTACAACACAATTCCTCATTTGACACATTCATGTCAGTGTTGCTTGTTAGGGGGATGAAAGAAACACTTTATCATGTTATTGAAAATCTAGTTTCAGGAAGCTGCTTCCGTTCCTGTTTAGTGATGTATGGTACCAACTACAACACAAAGAATGTCCTTTACGCTGACATAATGTAGCCAACGCATAGAGGAAGTCATCCATCCTGCTGTAATATTGCCATTATCATGACCTATATAAATTGCATGATTTATAGAAATAACAGTCTTTTTATATCCACAAGCCTTGGGAGATTTCAAGTGTGTTCAAGTTCATACTTAAGCAGCTGTTGTATCGCTGGGATGTCTAGTAGTGTTTCAGTACACAGTTGCGGAACTCTCTGTTCTCTGCCGATGAGCAAGAGCGTGATATGTGAACGTGAACAAGAACAGAATCTTAATAGAGTATTGTATCGAGAAACATATTTGTGTGAAGTCACAGTATGACTCACAATGATTACCACTGAAATCTATGTTTTTCTGGAGGTTTACTCTTCTCATCACTTCTACCGTCCTCGTCTTCTCTTTTGTTAGTTTTGGATAGATCAGGAAATGGATGGATTAACCATTAAAGTGACACTAAACTCAGGAGTTCAATCCATCTCTGTGTGGGCTTCTGGGAAAAGCAATGAGCTAATCACACAAGTAGGAAATTAGATTTAAAGTGACACTAAATTTAGTAGTTAAATCTTAAAAATGCATTCAAGTACCTTTAACTATTAACAAAAATGTATCTTATTTGTGTATCACTCGGCTGTAGATCCTCAAATCATCTTGGGATTGGTGCCGACACTGTCCTTCCTTCTGGAGGTTGTTACCTATAAGGTTAAATAGGTGGGTAGCGTTAGGGCTAGTATTAGGATTACAGGCAGGGCTAGTGTGAGGTTTAGTGTTAGGATTACTTGGGGTGAGTGTGAATATTATGGTAAAAGGGAGGGATAGTGCAAAGGCTAGCATTAAGGCAACAGGGAAGGGTAGTTTGAGGGTTACTGTTGGAGTTACAGGAATGGTTAGTGTGACGTTTGGTGTTAGGATTACAGGAAAGGTTAGTGTGAGGTTTGGTGTTAGGATTACAGGAAAGGTTAGTGTGAGGTTTGGTGTTAGGATTACAGGAAAGGTTAGTGTGAGGTTTGGTGTTAGGATTACAGGAAAGGTTAGTGTGAGGTTTGGTGTTAGGATTACAGAAAAGGTTAGTGTGAAGTTTGGTGTTAGGGTTACAAGGAACGTTAGAGTGTGGAGGGTATAGTATGGTGTTTGGCTTTTTGCATCAAAATAGTTAAAAAACTATCATCACCAATCTATCTGATCTGAAATCCTCATTTACAGCTATTTGAAATGCAGGGGCACTTAATCAGTTTACTGCTGCTGTAAATTAGGTAATTAAATGACGGGCATGCTTACGGGCACACACGGAATAGTCAGATACTTCTTAAGCATAATGAATAGGAAGGTCACTGCCTACCTGATGGTAAGAGCATTAGTGACATTTCATTAATTGAAGAATTATAATTGTTTTGCTCTCAGTATAAGCGAGCATGTCAAATTAAAACATGTTACCAGTGAAGCATATGAGAAATGTAATAGAAAATCATACTGCATTTGGAGCAAAAGAAATACAGACAGCCACCATTTTATTTTTTTTCTTTTAGTGAAAGGGATTTTCTTATTTAAAGGAGGTCTCCACTCTAACTGAAAAGTATTCAGGCTTCAGTGTGCTTGTGCCACCAGCGTGTACTTCTTCCCTTATAGTGAACATGTCAGGTAAGGAATATGTTATCATTGCTAACTTTCTAAAAATGCAAGATGACTGCATGCATGCTGATCAGATAATCTGGAGAAAAGTCATCAGTCTTCATCTGAATACTTGTTCCAGGTCAACGACTTCAAGGTCCATGATGAAGTATTGAAGCAAGACATCCAATAGGGCAACCAGACTACTAGTGATTTTAGAAGGAGAAACAAATGAAAAAAAAGATATTCACTTGTAGGTTTGCTGGAACTGACATAAGAGCAGATCAAAGGACGAGCCAATGATCTGCTCATAGAAGCTACAACTAAATGCATTGTAACAATATTGTTACACTAGATAAGTGAAGAGAGTAGCAAGCTTGCATTGGACATGCACGTTACAAACATAAGGAATGCTCAAATCCCAAGGCTCTGTTGTGATCACTTAATGGGTGCAGGACAAACTGGTGCACCATTGCCCTAAAGCCTTGGTTCTCAACTGGTGGGTCGTGATCCAAAAGTGGGTCGTGACCCTATGTTCAGTGGATAATAGAAGTCACCAGCACTCGATGATATGTGCAAGAAGTAAAGCCCTTTTTATTCAATCGTCACATGCGTCAAACAGCCAACGTTTCGGTGCCACGCAGGGTCCCTTCTTCTGGGCGACATAGTGCCCCATAGGTCCATAGGTCACTATGTCACCCAGAAGAAGGGACCTTGCGTGGCCCCGAAACGTTGGCTGTTGGACGCATGTGACGATTGAATAAAAAGATCTTTACTTCTTGCACATATCATCAAGTGCTGGCGACTTCTATTATGGACTGTATCTGACACGGCACCATCCGTGTTGTCACTTCAAGCACCAACCTCTTACTCAAGGTCTGTACACTGTATGGAGTGCAGGTGATTTTGTATTATCCTATGTTCAGTGGGTCGCCACATGCCTTCCACTTTTCTAAGTGAGGGACTCCTCAGCCTCCCCTTGCCCAGCCCTGTCAGTTCTCGTGCGTGTAGCCATTCCAAATATGCTGCCCGACCCTGCATGTCGGCTTGAGGTGGGCTGGGCTGGAGGTATGGTCAAAAGGGAGCTCCATCCATATGTTCATTGCTTACAGCTCCCACATGTGCCTTGTAGAGGTGCCAGGACTGGACTGACATAACATTCTGGCTCCTGGCACCTCTACACGGGGCACAAGGGAGCTGTACAAACAATGCACATATGGCTGGAGTGCAGTCACAGCACAGCAGCCCACTGTGGACCTCAAGCTGAGGATCCATTACAGTTCTCGTAAGGTAGGGAGGCTGGGTGGATCTTAAAAAAATATATATATATATTTTTTTGGTGTGTGTCTGTCAGTGTTTTTGAGGGTCCGTTCACACTAGTACAGTGCGTTAATCACACTGTCCCATGCAGTTAATGCATTGACACCCCAAACACACCTCCTGCCCACAGTCCGATCGTCTGCACCTGAACGCCCAGTACTGCAATGCCGTCCATTCCATTGCCCTCTTGGGTCGCGACTTAATGACCAAGGACAAATGTGGGTCCTGAGATTATACAGGTTGAGAATCACTGCCCTAAAGGACATAAGTGTATAAGAAGATCAGCCACACTCCACGAAAACTCACCGATTAAAAGTCTTTATTGAGTGTAACAACTACACACTGTGAAACATTGACCCCCAAACTCGCTCAGCCCGCACTGGAGCCACTATCATTGATCATGCAGCACCAACAGCTGGGATCTTTTGGAGATTACATGTCAAGGAAAGGGGTGTCCTGAGATGCGAAATACACCACCTACCATCATCAAATTAATTTTTTTTGGTACCTTGTATGCCCAATGACTGCAACAGAACTTTAATGCAGGGAACAGCAGCACTTGTCATAATGTATACTTGTTCATTATCACAGACTTACCTTAGTTTGCCCTTCTCCAAAACTGAAAGATCCCAACACCCTGTCTCCACTTCATCACTGCTGCCATCTTCTCTAATTTTTCTACCACATGCAAATGTCTTCTTCTGTTAGCCCTTGGACACCCCCTGAGAAACTAACCCTCACATTATAGTTACATTATCAAAGCACTTGGCTACACCCGGCTGTAGGGTTCCAAGAGTGGTCCCTGCTCAGCAGGCAAAAAAAAAAAATAGGTTGCTAGTGTTGGTAACCAGGTTATCATGATTGACAGGAATATTGACTCTTGGCTCTGTAGCAACTACACTGTAAATGCCCCAAGCCCACTTACTTGGCAGATAATATCCCAGGTGCATTCTTCCCATGGAGAAGTTTTTTCTTTGCATGTTTAGAATGATTGGCGCCAGATACTTTAAATTATGTTTTTGTAGAATGAACTACCCTAGTACATAGATAATTGGGAGGAGGGTGGAGGAAGTCCCTCTCTAACTGAACTGTACTGGCTATACACTTTTAAAGTGGCCCCTTGACAACTGAGGGTCTAATTATATCTCAGTCTTAGAATTTAAGGTAAGATAGCAATGGAAAGGTTCACGTTAAGTTTTCCTACTGAGGGTCTAGTTGTATCTCAGTCTTAGAATTTAAGGTAAGATAGCAATCAAAAGGTTCACGTTGAGTTTTCCTACTCATTCAGTCACTCACCACCTCCATGTGAGAGACAACTCCAGTCTGCTTCCTCTAGGCCCATAATATCCCTCCATGGCAGTCAGTATCTTCCATGAGTGGAGCTCCTTGCAGCATTCTTGGTTCCTAGGCCCTGAGGCTTAGGATGTGGCAGGTGTTACATTTGCATCCTTTCAAGAATTTTTTTTAGGAGGGAAGACCATGTGTCAGGAGGTGCTTCAGATGTTGGAAAACACTTCCAGCATACACCAGATCTCTTTCAGCCTCTTTGCAATGATGTCATATCTACAAGCAGCCACTCTAGTTGAATTTGAGCCATGCCAAAGCACAGCCAAATTACACCCCTAATTTGGTGCTTTGGTAAAGATCAAATTCAACTATGCAGAAAGTCAGACTATGGAAGGCAGAAAGAGAAGAACGAACATTGAAAAAATTATAAAAATAATTTAAAATACCTAATAAATAAAGCAAATAAATATTGAATACACAAAAAGGAAAAAAAAACCATACCGTATATGCCGGCGTATAAGACGGGTTTTTAGACCCAAAAACACTGCCCGAAAATCAGTGGTCGTCTTATACGCCGGGTATACTGTACGTAGCTTCGGCTACATACAGTATACTGCGCTGAACCAATCACGGCAGGCTTTGTATTAATGAATACAAAGCCTGTATTAATTAATGCAAAGCCTGCCGTGATTGGCTCAGCGCTGGCTCAGCCAATGTATGTAGCTGAAGGACGGAAGATGGAGGACGCTGCCGGGATCGTGGACAAGGTAAGAGACTGTAATCCCGAGTGTGGCTCGGGGTTACCACACTTATGGTACTGAAAATTAACCCCGAGCCACACTCGGGAATACCGCCATGGAGGTTAGTGGGTGCATTTAAACATTATTTTGGGCTATACTCGTCTTATACGACGAGTATAGCCCAAAACCTATATTTTAACACAAAAAGTAGGGGGTTGTCTTATACGCCGAGTCGTCTTATACACCGAGTCGTCTTATACGCCGGCAAATACGGTAAGTATAAGTTAGATAAACTAAACTACCCTAAATACACCCCGAAAGAAAAACACATGCTCCACATTAGGAAAAAAGGCAGGTCTTGATGTGATGCTTCCAGGTGCATCCAGCTTGAGATCAGGTTGAGATGCTTCTCAGTTCCATCAGAGGTACTTCACAGGTGCTTCAGACATGAAGCTGGCCACCTTCTGACCTGAGCCTGACCATGTTCTGACCTGAGACTGATAACCTTCTAACCTGAGGCTGATCACCTTCTGACCTGAAGTTAACCACCTTCTGACCTGAAGCTGACCACCTTCTGTTCTGAAGCTGACCACCTTCTGATCTGAGGCTGACCACCTTCTGACCTGAGGCTGACCACCTTTTACCTTGAGGCTAGCCACCTTTTTGACCTGCAGCTGACCACCTTCTGACCTGCAGGTGAACACCTTCTGACCTGAGGCGGACAACCTTCTGACCTGAGGCTAACCATCATCTGACCTTAAACTGACCACCTTCTGACCTGAGGCTGACCACCTTTTGACCTGAGGCTAACCACTTTCTGACCTGAAGCTAACCACTTTCTGACCTGAATGTGACTACCTTCTGACCTGAGGCTAACCACCTTCTGACCTGCATTTTGCCTATTTTTAGGTTGCATCAAGCTGCTGTAGCATTCTAATTGACTTGAAAAAAGAAAATAGCAGTTCTGATGCAAACAAAAGCCTGTGTACACAGACCCTTACGCTTATAAATACAAGCATCCTTCACATGCAAGTTTTAAACACTACTTTCAAAATCATGATAGTGGTAATGGTGAACCTTTAGGAAACAGTGGGCGCCAATGCTCAGCTTCCTTGGTCACTTTTCCTCCCCATCCAAAGAAGGAATAGCAGCTTGTTGATGGAATCATCCTTGCACTCTACTTTCTTGTAAGTGAGGTATCAGTGTTAGATGGACCCTATCCTATGTTGGGTGTCCCTATTGGGTAACAATGTTGGTACTCTTCCAGTCTAATTCTTGTGCTGGGGATTACGGGGAAATTCATATAAAGAAAAAAATCAGGTATTTGCATTAGCAGTATTGAAATATATATTTAAGGTTTTTTTTTTAATTAATACATAACTAGCTTGAAGTGTTTTTTTAAAAATAGATTTGCCTGCAGTTCAGCTTAAAATAGCATTGCATGCAAACTGCTTACTTTTTAATAAAAATCATTAAATGAAAACGTATTACCGCACAGTTAATGCAGGAGTGTGGAAAGCTACGTTTCAGATTACAATTACATTGTGCAAAATAGCATTTCAGTAAATCCAGGTTAAAATGTATTGGCTAGATGGTATCTGATAAGGCTTTCATATGAGTGGAACTGCTTAATGTATTATATGGAACTGACAATGAGAGAACTTTTTTTAGAATATTCCACATGACCTGGAAAATAAAACCTAAAATTGGGTTTTCTGAAACATGCTTCTTATTAATTTACTAACAGAGGACTTGATTCCAGGAATACAAATTAAGACATACATTTTGTTTATATTTTAAAACTTTTGAAACTAGCTATTTCACCAACATGAAGCAGATACTAGAAAGTGTATCTAAACCAAGAACAAAAACGTAATATATTACATCTCACCAGTCCTTAGATGTGGTGGCTGCATTCGCTTTTCTTTTTTCCTTTCACCTGGTGATCCTGCCAGTAACACACTTCCTTTCCTGTGGGGACAACGCTCACTCACTGTACAGTATATAAAAAAGGAACAGTGTTGTCACCCTAGACTGCTCACTCCAGATTATGACTACAGAACGCTCCTGCTTCAATGACAAAGTGAGGAGGTGATTTGTAGATGCACAGAAATGAACTAGGCAGGGCTGATTACATTGCTTGAGATTTCAGAGCAAAAAAAGAGCTGACTAAATTCCTGGCAGAATCAACATAGTATACAGACGTGTCCCCCTGCACTCCTTGAAGTGACTAGGACCAATAACAGCAGTGGTGCTCATAGTGATAATCACGGATGGTGCCATGCAGATCAAATTTGTAGAAAATAAGGATCACCAGTACTCAGAAGATGATGTTAAATCTTTGTTTTCATTTATTAAAGCAAATTTGTTCCTGAGTCATTGACCAGGACACAGTAAAGAAATAAGGAGTTCTGACACTTAAGAATGCTTGTTTCGGTTCTGTGTCTCAAAAAGTATTTATAGCAAACATAGCCAGGCATCAAGCTTTTTTGAAAGAGGTCATCAGGGACAGCCACTCTCATGGCAGCGTTCTTTTAAGCACCTATGCTGTAAATCAGCACCACATGCTTCATTGCCATAGCCATGAGACTCCCATATAGTTTTTTTTTCTTTTTCATTTTATTTAACATATTATTTATTTATAAGTGATTCAGCAACAATGATCACAAATCACTAATAGGATTAAAATAAGTACAGGCTAGCATATATAAATCTGGCTAGCATATTGAGCAATATCCTAGTGTAGCACCCGTGTCTCTACTATATTTAGTGTGTTTATTGCTGGACTTTAACAATGTATGCATCGATTGTTCTGTATTCTGCAGGTTATCCCCAAACCTGGTAGATTGATTGCTGCCCCTTGTTGCTGGGTTGGGGCTCCAGCGTTCAGTGTGGAAGGGTCAATTACCAGATTATGAGTATGTATCTGGATCTGACCAATCCTTGAGCAGGCTGACTCAGAGGTATGGCTGAGAAAGATGATAAATACTTGGGAGCACCCTTCCAGAACTCTCTCTCTCCCACTGGGGCATCTCCCTGGGAGGAAGCTTGTGCGTTTGGAAGATGTCTGACCTGAGCCTCAGCATGTGCCAGATGCTGGGGGCTCTGAGGCCTAAGATGATGCTGGAAAGAAACCTGAAGGAGGCCGGCTGGAGAAATGATCTGCTTACTGAAGAGTGTCGCAGAGGAGCTGAGTAGAGCTGCAGTCTTGTAAGAGAATACTCACCCACAGATTCAGGTTCTATACAGAAGAGAAGAAGTCAGTGGTGTACTATGAGGACGGTGACTGTTCTCCTAGAGTCACAGTTTTCTTGGCTGCTCTCTGCTCAAAATAATTTTATTTTTGGTTGCTCTCTTAGAACCCTTTGTTATTACTGTTGCTACTGGAGAAGACACAGTCTCCTTTTTTGTATGCTTTTGGGTATCCTGCAACCTGGGGTAATCGCTACACTATCAAACAAAAATATACTGCCCCTGGTGGCAAATCAGCACCAACATTTGTCACTGAATTTTTACAAGAACTGATTGGGTCCTGTAATATATAATCTCCTGATATTTGTTACAGCAAAAAGCTAAATCATATCTCTTTGTTTGCCCATGAAGATCCCTCTCCCACTTTTGGGAAATGTTAGCTCCACTCAAGCATGTGAGCACTAAGCAAATTTGGTAAGAGGTAGAAAGAGTTTTGGAAATCATACCCTGCCCCAGGCACAATTCCTCCAAAAGTGCCAAAGGCCTGACAAACCGCTAGGGTTACTTAGGGAGTGCAAAAAGTGAGAAAGCTATAGTTGTCTCCATGAATCTAGTCTGGGAGTATTCGGGCCCTTGTGGTCCGTCCGACGTTAAGATTTTGTCAGCACGCATTAGACCTTATTCTATCCCAGAGTGAAATATGTTGTCCTGAAGGCCTGGAACAAACTCAGACTGGCCCAAAATCCAAGTTGTTGGAGAAGGGTAATTTTGTAAATCGAGCGAAGTATTTTTGTAACTCATGTAATGTATGTCTGATCAGAGGATGCTTATGCAGGGTGTTAAGAGTGCTCTGGCCTCCCCATGGAGCACCCTCTAAAGGGAATAGGGAAGTATCCTGCTCCAGTGAGACACAGAGCTTGTGAGTCTTGTGCCTACATCGGTCAATGGTCCTGGTCATAAGAGCCGCCATGTAACAAACAGGAGGATCTGGTAAATCCATGCAATCTCTGAGCTCAGGTCAAAGCAAAACCTCCCTACGAATTCTCATGGACTTCCCCTCCAAAATACATTTTAACAAAGCAGACCTGATGTAACAGAAAATCTAATTGGGAATCCAAATTGACATGGCTTGTAGTAGATATAACAGATGAAGCATCGCATTCATTTTAAGGATGTTGCAGCACCCAGACCAGGAGAATGCCAGATTCCTCCACTTCTTCAGATCGGTGGTCCAAGGCAAATGGAAGGAAGTTGAGTTCAAATATCAGACCAAGGTCACCAGGTATGTATGTGCCAAGATAATGGATAGCCTGAGCCGCCCATTTAAAAGGCAAGTTAGGTCAGATAGAGGGTAGCAAAGGGGCGGGTAACAAAACATTTAGTGCTTCAGATTTCTGAAGGTTAACTTTAAAGTTGGATAAAGAAAAGTAGTACAAAACTCCAGAGAGAGATATATAGACTGGTAATATAAAAACAAAAGGTTGCAACCTTATGCACAAACCAACAGCCCCCCCCCCCCCTATATCTGGGTTTTTTCAAATGTGTTGAAGAAATTATTCTAATTGCAGGACACATATTAATTAATATTAATATTGGTGAAAGGGGGCAACCTTGTCTCATATCATTAGCAATAGAAAAGGCACAAGAATTAAGCCCATTAATCCTCACTGCGGCTGGCGGGACAAAACACAAGGCCCTAATCCAGGATTGCATGGGCAACGGGGACCCCATGATGTAACTGGGTGGCACTGGATTTTCTAGCTAAAACTCTATCAAAGCCTTTTTGGCATCAGTAGATGATACTCCCATATATTGGCAATGTGGATTAACGTGTTCATTGGCACCCACAAGGAACACAGCATGCACAATTGATTCGGTCATTAAAAATGTAGATTTAGTTTTAATTACACTCAGCATCCATTTTATTTTCTAACTCTCGGGAAATAAACACAATTTAATATTAAATACAAATTGATATTGGAAAATTGCTAAATGATTAACATTTAATGTTGTAGGATAATTGATTTATCATTTCCCCTTCATTTCCATAATACATTAGCATAACAAAGAAAGCTAATTGTAATGAACCAAGACGAAATACCATCATCTTTTCTACAACGGGAGCAATACTTTCCAGCTGTATTTGTGAAAAGCTGTCATCCGTTATCCCATAAGCACAATTAGTTAAATAATGGGGCTGTTTAAAGCTCATCAACCAGGGTATTTAAATCTTCCCAAAGTGATAAGTGACTGGGAACAACCAGGGCATGGGAAGTGCAGTAAATATCAGAAAAAAACTGATGAAAAGGTTTTTTTAAAAGTGGGTTTCTTATGTTGTCTACATCAGGGCTTCTTAAAGTGTGGGTCACGACCGAATCCCTGTCCAGGGCCACCATCAGTGGGGTAGGGCCAGTACTTATATGAGGCCTGGGCTCCAAGCAAGATTTTTTTATTATCGATTAGTATGTGCACTGTAACTGTTAAGGTCCTGGGCCACCACTGTACACTTGGTACCTTCCTGAGAAGCAGGGAGGTTTTTATATTTTGTCAGGGGGCAGAGCATTCTTTAGCCCGGCAGAAGCACCGAGCAAGGCACAAGAGCAAGGCAGGAGTAGAGCGCAGCTGCTGGAGGGGAAAGGTAAGGAGGAGAGAGACACTGACCAACTGACACTGGGGGGGGAGAGAGAGACACCAACCAATGCTGGGGGGGAGGAGGAGAGAAACATTGACTGACGCTGGGAAGGGGGGGGCAGGAGGAGAGAGACACCGACCAACGCTTGGGTCACAAACATTTCCTCGGGTGAAAAGGGGTCACGAGTGGAAAAAGTTTAAGAAGGCCTGGTCTATATAGCACCATCTTTATCAAAGTGATGTGTCTTGATATGTCTTGATAAACCAGGATTGAATACTTGTGCATTATTAATGTGGACCTGAACTAAAAAAATGAAAATTTGCTGTCTTCTAGGGAACATCTAGAGATGTTATTGTGTCTAAGCCCCGTGTCTCTGACTGCCAGTCTCATGAAATTTAGAGTGAATTTGGAGATGTCACTACTGTGCTGCTCATTGTTTTCCTTGCTGGAGAGGAAGCTCTACCTGAGGACATGCAGTGCAAGGATCTCCCTGCTTATGCCACATCCTTTCTGTGGATTTGTGCTTCTTTAACCCTAACTCTAGAGCTAAACCCTAATAATTATCAGCATTATCAACAATGCCATTGAACACCATGTGAGTGAAGTTAAAGGTGAGCATCTATGGGTCAGAAGGTTGACTTTTACCAGACTAAATAGGAAAAGTGAGAGAATCTGTTTAAATAGTGCAAAAAGTAATTATCAAGCAAACTATTAGACTATACATGTCTGAAAACTGCTCTGGACAAAAAGGAACATAACCTAGATGCTTTTGTAGCCTTCAAACACATCTCTAAAATGCTTATAACTATTTAGATATTGCCACTGGTTTTGGAATGTGAATTATTTACTATTATAGTTTTACGAAGCAAACTGCATAACACTTTATACTGGGTCGTCATTTTTTTTGTATATGTATCTGATGTCACATTGATTGTTTCTGACATTCATCCTTAAAGTGGAAAGAAAGAGGATAGCCTACTGGTCATGAACTGGTTAAACTGCCTATACATGTATCGAATGGTCTACCAGACACTGCTCTGGTTTCAAAAATGCTGAATGTTCTGATTACACAGGGCAAATACACAGGTTATATCAAGACCACATACACCTGCCAGCACACCAATCACTTATCCTGGCTGTTTAGCCTCTATACAGATATCTGTTACCCCAAATCTAAAATTTTTGGATATGATATGCCCATAAGGCTGGCCACAAAAGTACAGATATCTTCCTGAGGAGACCTCATGGACCTCATGGAGCTAAGGTGTTGATTGCATTTGCATAATTGGAGCTAGCGGGTGTTATTAGCCCGCCTTGGCCTCTGTGCTGGTGGTTATTTTCTCTGCCCGATGGTGTAGACTGCTGATGACTCCTGGTTTGTGATCTAGAGGGAGGTTTAAGAAAAATGCTGAATGTTCTGATTACACAGGGCAATTACACAGGTTATATCAAGACCACGTACACCTGCCAGCACACCAATTACTCATCCTGGCTGTTTAGCCTCTATACAGATATCTGTTACCCCAAATCTAAAATTTTTGGATATGATATGCCCATAAGGCTGGCCACAAAAGTACAGATATCTTCCTGAGGAGACCTCATGGACCTCATGGAGCTAAGGTGTTGATTGCATTTGCATAATTGGAGCTAGCAGGTGTTATTAGCCCACCTTGGCCTCTGTGCTGGTGGGTATTTTCTCTGCCCGATGGTGTAGACTCCTGATGACTCCTGGTTTGTGATATAGAGGGAGGTTTAAGAAAAATACACCAAGTCCAGTTGCCTTGATTTATTCTTTACAGATATACCTGGATGAATGAGAACCTTCAAAGACATATTCCAATGGTTTATTAAATAGACCAAAGTGAGTAAATAAGAGAAGCTGATTGTTAGGGTTTACATATACTTTAAGGCAGGGGCGCCCACTATTTTTCGTCTGGAGATCTACTTTTCAAATGACGAGCTCATTGAGATCTACCAACGAAAAAACACCTGCATTCAGGGGCGTGGCGTTGCATTGAAGTCAATGGCACCGCAGCCAGGCTCTGCAGGCAGCCCCCCCGCCCACAGGGCGATCGCCTGCATGAGTGCCTGTGTTCCAGTCCAGTGCGATCCGCAAAAATACTGCGAGCACTATTTTTGCAGATCGCACTGGACCGGAATGCAGGCACTAATGTGCCTGCGTTCCGAGTGCGGGCGATCTCAATGTGGGCGATGCCATTGACTTCAATACAGCTCCACACCCCCTCCCGCATCTTAACGCAGGGAGTCGGCCGGCTTACATTCCAGTGCATGTCCCGGCGTCCTGTCCTCCCGTGGTGCTCGTGTGGCCGACGTTGCACATGGGGTGTCCTGCACCTTTCCATCTGCAGCGTCTGACACATTCAGATTAAGGTGTGGGAAGACTGTTGAGTCTTGACCTGCAGAGTTGACCTTCTTATTTTTTGGCAATTAATTTGTTGAGTGGTTGTTTCGTCTCCCCAGCCTGAGGTCTTTGCATGGTACGGGGCTGCATTTTCTAGATCATTTCACTTGTATTTAGGTGTTTGGTCATTTGGATGTACTGGACTAGACAAACACAGGGATACGGTGGGCTCAATATGCACATGGATATTATTCACCCCCACTTTCATTTTTGATCACCTTTGATCACCATAGTGAATTGTAAGGGTGATGAAAGGTGAATGTTGGTGAATGCAGGCACATGTTGCCAGAGTCATCCTAGTTTTATAAATATGTGCAGGTCACATCCACACTAAGTAGCCTCTAGAAATATAAGAAGAACCTCACATTCTAAAGGGACTTTTTGCTTTTAGCATTGTTAATATATAGTAGATTGTAATTTATTAAAAAATAAATAAATATGTACACATTTTACAGAATTTGCAGTTATATTTTGAAATTTTCTATGGGCAGCTACTTCGGTCCCATTTCTAGAGTAAGTCTAGAAAGACTACTCATTTGCATGATTCTAGGTCAGTGGCTCAGAAAGCATTGAAACCACTGGATCAACAAGACAACCAGGCAACTAGCATTTGTAAAAGGGCAGCAAAAAAATTCTACATATTACTCTTTTTTGAGGGACACTGTCACTTTGTCCATTCAAGGCAAGTCTGCAGAGAGCCCACCCCCGAGCAGTTGCTCTTACCAAGCCATCCTCCTATGCCACCTCCCTGCACCACGGAGCTCTTGCTAAGCAAGCAGGGCTTCCATTTATAAAGGAGCATGTGATACATCCCATGTGACCTGAGCGTCCAAACATCAGGCCCCAACACTCTCATGTGGGTGGGTGCATGACGCCATCCTCCTATATAAGCTTCAACACCAGCTGACACTGGAGTTTAGACGTTATCAGATGCTGCAGATGGAAGGCAGCAAGAAAGTGTGGATCCGTAAGTACAAAAACTTGAGGATGGGGGGGAAGTGAGGTGTCTGCAAACACTTTCTACATTGCCCTGATTGACAGTCGCTTTAAAAATTCAACAATGGCCGCTCCTTACATCTCTTTACACAGGCTCCCTCTAGAAAAGTCAACAAATGCTGCAATTCACAATGCTCCTTAAAAGTTTTTGTTCAGCCTGTAGCAGATATTTAATATTTTATAACCAAGAAGATTGAATGGTTGTCATATTCATTAAAATAAATGCAGCAATAGAAGGAAATGATTTTGTCTGAGAAAATACGTTATCTGCATACCTCTGATACTTACTTAATCAATTAACGATTACTATTACAGTGAATGTTTGATGTGACAATGGCATGCAAGATAATTTGCATTTTTAAAGCATTAAATAAGATGGAATGTGTTGCCATAGCAACACCCATTGGCAGATAATATGTGTACGCGTAAAATATGTCCTTGTAAAAGTTACTGCAGTAGCATAATTAGAAAAACAAATAAGAGCACGATATTGTAATAAATAGAATTTATGATGGCTGAAGGTACTGATACAGCGGATAAAACCACATTCTAATATTGAACACAGCGTTATCAAGCCAAATACGTTTTTAACAAAATGCAATACCATGTGAAAGAAACTTTGCTTTGATGTCATTGTTCCCTAGAATATAAAAAGTATCTACTAGTATACCAATTGACGTGGAACTCCATGTTTTAAATATACTGGAGAAGTTGTAAAGTCCCAGCATATCCTTTCCTGTTATCATCAGCATTGTAATAGGAATATATACAAGAGTTGTGTTTGATATTGCAATTAAAGCTTACTTGAAAAAAATCCCTTTTATGTACTGATTACTGCCTTCTGTCTGCCCATCACTTTCATCAACTTCCTGGATTCCCAGTGTGCTTTGCGTCTCTTTCCCTGCTGCTCGATGTGTTGCAATTTTGATGCTTCAAGACTACATATCCCACCATGCATTGCTTCTAGCAAGCAATAATGATTTTTACATTGTTCAGACTTTGAGTTGTACTTCAGAAGGCAGGCTCTGTGAGAGTTGTAACACATGGAAGTGAAGGAAAATGCCATGGACAGTACATAGACAGAAAATTAAAGTAGACTGACAGGGAGGGTCTTAACCATTCCCTACTCTTCCAAAAGTAAAAAAAAAAAAAGGATTGGCTTTACGCTTGTTAGATAAGATACATTAACGTTGATGCAAAATTTCCCTGTACTGTAGGGTTTCCAATGAACCTAGCTTCCTAAAGGCAGCACCATCATGTCATAGCCCTGTCTTGTGTTTGTCAAACTGTAAACATGTCAAACTGTAAACTTGAACACAAAGTCTGAAGTATACTTGATTGTAGACATGTGCGATTCGGTTCGTTCCGAAATTCGTTTTGGACGAATTTTCGGAAATTCGGAGATCCGGATGCATCCGAATTCCGAATTACAGCTAAGACGAATGCAAACGAATCCGAAATTCCCGATTTCCCGAGTTGCACCATTGACACCATTTTACCTCTACAACACATCAATGCTTAGCGTACAGAGGCTATAGTGTAGAGGTTAGAGCAAAGGATTCCCATTGCTAACGTCCTAGGTTCAAATCCCGGCCAAGGCAACTAATATTTAAAGTTTTTTTTTTTTCCTTTGCTTTTGAATTGGCATTCTCCTAACATTCCTACCAGACCTAAAGGGTCTGGTATGAATTGGGGGGAACCTCAGGCTTTTTTTTGAATTGGGGGGAACCTGCAGGCAGTCTGCAGAAGATGAAAAAAAAAAAAGCGTGAGGTTACCCCCCAATTCATACCAGACCCTTTAGGTCTGGTAGGAATGTTAGGAGG
>NW_017306307.1:2765781-2774496 GCF_000935625.1 Nanorana parkeri
AAAAAAATGGCTCCATCGATGTAATCCAGAGTCAGGATCAGGATGCAGCGCCCCCGCCGACCCGCCGAAATAAAAAAAGTCCCGCCGCAGACGACCACCCGAATCTGACGAAAACTAACAAAAATGACATTCAGTTTGAAAGTCAACAGATGGGCGGAGTGAGCCATGACGTCACGGCTCGCTCCGCCTATTTGACATCCTCAGCTGTCAACTGCTACATATTGCAGTCATATATATCAAATGCTTCTATACTTAGATTAATGGATAGAGGTACAGGCTTGCAAGTAGTTGTCATTGTGAAGTTTGCTGGTTCAAGTCCAGCCATTGGAGAGTAAAGTTTTTTATTTTTATTTTTTCATAAACGAATTTCGTCCGAAACTAATTTAATTTCGGACCCGAAAAACGAAACTAAACTAAACAAATTTTTTTTTTTTTTTTCAAAACGAAACTAAACTAAACAAATTTTTTTTTCAAAACGAAACTAAACTAAACAAATTTTTTGCTGGTGCACATGTCTACTTGATTGACCTCTTAGTTCTTGTCAGTTCAGATGTAGTTACTAGTAAATCTGTATTAAAGGGGCTATCACTCCTTCCAGCCAGCTGCCCAAGTTGCCTACTGCTTGGTCATCTGCCACAACAAACCTTTTCTACAGAAATGAAGAATAGTGACACTCTAAAACAATGGCATCACAAGGGGAGTACGGCCCACACTGGGTGACACCATCAGAGGGGGTGACACCAAAGTGACTGATCCCCCTCAAATCACCTTATGGCAATGCAAGTTAAATGCATTTTGGCTAAGGGGAATTCTGGACTGACATTTAGTGCCGGTGTACTCAATGGCATTGTGACAAAGCACATTACATGTGGGGGTGAGAATGGTACCTCAATACATCCTACGACAGACATGCATTGCAATGCCAAAAAATAGTGCATGCACGATTTATTGGAAGCACACTGCATGTTAATGCACTGCAACACACATTGACCTCCACACATTTGCTGTAAGGTGCCTTCTAGAATGTGTGGTACTGCATCACACATGTTAAATGTGTTTCCACAACACTATAGTATAAACAGGCCCTAGATGTCAGTGCAGACATACTGTATGCTTGGATGACAGGTGGTAGCCCCACCACATCTTAAGCCTGGGTCAGCCAATCAGGGGTAGATAGTCAATCACAAATGTTCCATCTTCCCAGCCACCCTCTCCCACGCACTCACACAGAGCTATTTTAAACTCACCAAAGTCCATTGTCTGTCTCCCTCGCTGTTGCCTCTCCCAAGGATAAAGATGGTGATCCACCACAGCTTAAGTAATAAGTTCCTTGTGCTGCTTTGCCCTCTTCCAGTCTGAGCTCTGTGGGAGGTGAATTGCAAGAGGCTGATACCAAGTTACATTCAGGTACTTACACTAGTTGCTTTTAAAAATACACCTGAACATCAAACATGTCTGCCTTGCTTAGTTTCCCATTAATGAAGTGAACACTTAACTGTGTGGATTGTTTTAATCCAGTGTTGTAGCTAGCCTTTTTACCGCCTGAGGCGGTAGGGGGGCCGGGTGGTGATGATGGTGGTTGAGTGAAGCCGCCCTCCCCACCCATCCTTAGCATCTCACCCAACTCTTGGCAACCAGTGCAGGACCCTGGCCAGAGCATCCCAGGTTGCTAAGAGCTGAGCGGGGAGATGTGTATGGCCCTTACATATCTACCCGCCCAGCTCTAAGCAACCTGGGACCTCCTGCCTGTTGCCCCCCTATGTGACCCAAAGAGATGCCACCTGGGACAACAGCAACTATACTCTCTTTTCACGTATGACTTCTCATCCCGAGTCAGTGACTGAAAACCTTACTGAACCCCAGTTGGTCAGTATACTATCTATCTTCAGAAGGGGATTGGCAATGGTAGCCCCAATGTGTCTATTTGCTGTAACATAACCAACCAAAAAAACTACAAACAAAGACAGAAACAGCAAGTATGTAGACCCAGATACCCAACAGAGTCTCCAGGAGATATGTTTGTTTCCCTGGGAAAATTCATTTTTGGACACCCCCTTTAACTCCCACACTCTGTAAACATTTCTAATTGGTCGTGGAAGTTGATAGTATGCGATAAATAGTTCCTGTTGCACTCCTTGCCGGATCCGTAAATAGTTTGTAGTATGCATCGCTCACTTCTAAGTGCTCAAGGTCTGCTGCTTGAGCTTTTAACTACAATATTGAAGAGTTAGAGGCATATACGTAATGTAAGACAGTACAGTGCGGCTTATTCTCTGAAAAAGAAAGCATTCTTTGCTATTATGCCATTAAAAGTGGCAAGGATTAAACACAAAGGCATACACATTTCCAGCTAAGCTTTTATACATAACCTTGAAATGTTTTAAGCCAAACTCCTATTATTAGTTTGAAACATTGTTCAAGTAGTACAAACTATTTACAGGGAAATGTAAAGGGTACGCGGGAGTTGGGGCAATGACCTCCTGCACTCACAGTCTTTCCTAAGTCTACTGTGTTTCATTTCATTGGATATCATTTAACCAGTGGTGTCACAAGGGGGGTGCAAGGGGTGAGGCCCGCACCGGGTGACACTATCAGAGGGGGTGACACCAGAATGACTGATACTCTTTTTGGTGTCACCTCCTCTTAAATGTAGGACACTCGCTCATGGCTCGAGAGCCCGACAGCGGCACGAGAGAGAGGGGAGGACCCGGCGGCATGCCTGATCCCGCTGGGACAAATTACCCTCCTCTCTTTGCTGGCGTCCATCACCAAGATGGACACCAGCAGTGAAGGTCATCACCACGCATGCGTGATGAGGACACACCATGGACGTCAGAATGAATGCACAGAGGGGGACATTAAAAAAAATTAGCCCAGAGTTGGTCTTTAATGCAACTAGTGTAGCCACAATGCAGCAGAAAAAAAAATATGTATTGTCCTGCAATAACCTAAGGAAATTGCTGGGGATGCCTACATTTTTGTCTTACAGCCCAGCACCAGCCAAAACCATTTAGTCAGTCTTGGATGTAGTCAGGAAAGTAACAACATTAGTCAAGTTTTTTATTGTTGTCTCTGTCCCTGTTGAAGTGATTTTACCTTCCTTGTCGTCTGCTCAGAAAGTAATAGAATATCTCTCTAACAGGGACCCAGACATTTTGGGCCGAGAGTGGAAAAGTAAAATGTCTTACAGTATTTGGTACTGCTTTCCAAGCCTTGATGTCCAGTGACAAACATGCCGCCCACTTCTTGTATGGGTGTCAAAGTCTGGCAAAAACAATCAATCAGAATTCACCTTGTACTGGATTCACTTCCACAAAGTGAATTCTAATTGATTGCTAACGGCTACTGAATTTACAAATAAGGCAAGACTTTTCTATTTAAATAAAGGTTTGTTTTTCTGGTATTGCATTGGGATTATGCTACGTGGTCCTCTTAGATACAAATCATAGAGACTTCTTTAACTGCCATTTTTTAATAGTGGAAAGATGTACACCAGCAAGGAATAATACCAACCACAAAGAAATATGTATCTCCAATTTCATTGATTTGATTTGCTTTGCTTTGTAAGGTTGTGCTTCTGCTGCTTTGTTATTGCTCTAATTTTTGTCTATTGTTATTTTTGGAAAATAAGGCTTCAAAAGTGTGCAAAGCAAAATAATTGCAGTGTCTTTAATCAATCATCCGCTTATTGTGTGATTCCCTGAATGATAATCTGCGCACTGCTATAGCAGCAAAACAATGCATTTTCTGCTAGACTCACGATCTTGGATTGTCATCTCCTTTGGGTCTTTTATCCTTTTGATTAACAATAGTGTGCTGGGTGAACAGCAATTTAATCTTTATGAAAAAAATCTAAATTGCAGGTGCTTTATCTGTATGATGATGGTGCTTCAGATGATGAAATGTTCTTTCAGCAATGCAGAGACTGATTGGAGTAGCTCCTTCTGAAAGGTACATTCCATTATTGCATTGGTAAAGACCATAATAAAGTCTTCTCAATGTATTTCACTTATTCTTTTATAAATCCAAAGAAGTGAGGTTAAATAATAGCCCTACTGGGCAGGACTGCCCTTTCTTGTCACATGACACAATGCTTGGATTCATGTGGGCAGGGCTGC
Organism: Nanorana parkeri; assembly: GCF_000935625.1. Classification (NCBI taxonomy): domain Eukaryota; kingdom Metazoa; phylum Chordata; class Amphibia; order Anura; family Dicroglossidae; genus Nanorana; species Nanorana parkeri. The sequence continues at coordinate 2,769,900 of NW_017306307.1, forward strand.
AAGGGGTTCAGAGAAATGTTTCTACAGGCAGACCAGGAAATTCATAGAAATCTCCACAAAGGGAGACAGTTGTCACCAGAACAGGCATCCCCATTGGAAGATATCGTCTCACCACCCGTTTCAGTCAAACTTGTAAGCATTTGGACTTCCCTTCACTTTTTGTCCCAGTGACAATGACCTCCTGGACAAACAAAAACGTGAACTTTCCCTAGTGACAGGATAATAAAAAACTGACAGGATTTTCTAGCAATTATCTTCGCTTTTTCAAAAATTAAAGAAAAAGTCATGGCTAGGCATACACTTTAATAGTAGGATCAATGGTTCAGTGGGTTTATTTAAAGCTCCAGCTATAAAGTATTATTATGTCCCAGTGACAAACATTCTCTGATTGGATGGTGAAGGTGGGCGACATCATGATCTACCCCTCATCCAATCAGAGAATGCCTTGTATTCATAATAAAAAATACTAGATGTTCTCTGAATGGCCGCTGAACCAACTGAGAAACCCTCTGTGTGTTCAGAGCCCGGGAGGAAGCCAGACAGCCCAGATCTATACCGGACCCATAAGATCACTGTAATGCATTGTAGTAGCTCCAGCTACTACAGTGCTTTACAGGATCCCTGTGAACTGTCCAGATATACCATATGCATACTAACTTTGGGCCAAACTGGACCATTGTAACTATGCATAGTAATTTATACCTGGAGATTTACACTTTTGGGGTTAAGGTTAGGTTTTGATGCTAGCTCATTTTAAAATGTTGTGGGGTATGTTTAGACTAAAAGAAGACCAATATTGTGGAAGCAATGCACTAGAAAATATCTAGAAGAGGGCCAAAGACGAGTCAACAGTATTGCTATTAGACTCTCTGCAGCTGAACTTCTACCAGGGGCCGACTTATCATGCCCTTTTCCGTCTCCATGTGGGGGTGACCATCTTGGTAGAGGAGCAGTGTTTTGATTTGTAATGTCGATTTTCTCTGATAAACTGGAGATGACTGGTAGGGAATTATCAACAATTGCAGGTGGCATTGAGGAAAGAAGGCGGCAGGGCATAGCATGGATCTGAGTGGTAGGGAAGTGGGGGGCTTGGTTAAGGATTTATTTTCTCTGCAGGTTAATTTAAGTGTAACAGTTCACTGGTTAAGTGTTGCAGGAGGTTATGAGTTAGGGCACTATTTTATCGGTTTAGGTTAAGCGCTAACTGTTAATGGAAAGGGTTAAGTGTTAGGGGTGCTTTATTGTTGGGGACACGTTTTCGCTTAGTGACAGGTAAAAAAAAAAACATTGTCAAATGAATTTTAATTCAAATATTTAATCTTTGTCTCAATGTACCTTTGATTATCATTTAAGTTACGAGTTGTATTTGGTAGCTTTAAAAAATGCAAAAGAGCTCTGGAAACATCTTAGCGAAAGATGCCATTGGCTTTGTGGCATCAAAGTAAAGACACAGGATATTTCTTAGCCTTCAGCCCCCTGACACGGTCATGAAATGCTCCGTTGGTGACACGGTATAGCAAATAAACCTCGTCCATTAAATCTTACGGACAAAACTTCAGAGATTTTCATCACAGGACCTCATGCATACTTAATAAGATGTAATCTTCATGGATGCAGATCATTAACGGGTCCCCCAATGAATGAATGAACTTTCTTTCAGCATCATCTAAATAATTTAAAAGGTTATTAATACATTTTACGTATACAGCATGTGAGCTAGTTAATCCCTACGCAGAAAGCAATGGCAAAGGGACCTATGCTGAAAGGTTTATATGATCATCTCTTCAGTGTTCTGGTTACTAAGGATGAGTGAGCAGATGTGTGCAAGTCACAGTTTGTGGTAAATCGCGCTGCTTCACTTGAGTCATTCGTACCAAATCAGTTCACAAAGTTTTGCTGCCACATGTGTATTTATTGTGCCATTAGCAGGTCTAACACACAAAAGATACTACAGATGTATAATTCTACTCTTTATAAGTCTAGAGTTCACATTGGGTCCTGCTCTTCAGTGTCCTGCTATGCCTAGTGACTCAGCAGTTATTACTAGACCTTATTTCCCTTTGCTGCTTGGTTTGTTGCTGAACCCTGGGTTACAATTTTGTCTTGAGACCTGGGACTCCAATATTATAATTGCACCTCTGTTCGCTGCCTAGTACTGTACATTGATAGTTTTTTTGACTACCGGTGTATGACGAGGCTTATTCTTTGGTCTTGTTTCTTAAGTGGTCTTCGGGTTTCAAGATTCTGTTAGCCTCTTCAAAGGTCATCCACCAGTTACAGTTGTCATCAGTGTGGTGGAGGCTACAGTTTGAAAGTTAATGTCATCAAAATTCCATGCACTCCATCAGTAGTTCTGATGATGACTAGGTAGCTCTTAGATATCCAGTGGCTCAAGCAAACCCACATTCACAAGTAGTTTTGTTTCGTGATACTTTATCTTGGTATGACCCACTTTGTGAACTCCTCTGGAAAGGTGTGAAATCCTTATAGTAGCTGGAAAGAATAGTCAGTGCTTAACTTGACTACTCTATGGACCTTAAAACATAACAAAATCATTCAATAGTTTATAGGGCCTGCAGACATAACTACCCCAAATTGATCACTAGCCAGCTGCCCAACCTCAAGCATTTTAATTTAATATATAGTGCAGTAGTATGTGAAAGTGTTAGGATTCAGAGCACCTCCAGGTGGTGCTGGAGCCAGGTCCTGCAGTTCCTGTGCTCACTTGCAGGTGTCTCCAGGCAGCCAGGAACTGTCAGGTACCAGACCACCACTGGGTAGTGCTGGAACCTGCGACTCCAGTGCTCACCTGCGAGTGTGTCCCAGCTGCCAGCGATTATCCACCACCTGGTGCTTCCTGGGAGGGTATTTAAACCCTCCCTGCAGTCAGGACTGTGGCTCAGTATCCTGCTGCCATTACCTGCTTCCAGTCCCGAGTCCTGTTACCTGCTCCCAGTCCTGAGTCCTGCTACCTGCTTGTAATCCTGAGTCCTGTTGCCATTACCTGCTTCCAGTCCTGAGTCCTGTTACCTGCTTGTAATCCTGAGCCCTGTTACCTGCTTGTAAACCTTAGTCCTGTTGCCATTACCTGCTTCCAGTCCTGAGTCATTTTACCTGCTTCCAGTCCTGAGTCCTTTTACCTGCTTCCAGTCCTGAGTCCTGATACCTGTTTGTAATCCTGAGTCCTGTTGCCATTACCTGCTTCCAGTCCTGAGTCATGTTACCTGCTTGTAAACCTGAGTCCTGTTACCTGCTTGTAAACCTGAGTCCTGTTACCTGCTTGTAAACCTGAGTCCTGGTACCTGCTTGTAAACCTGAGTCCTGGTACCTGCTTGTAAACCTGAGTCCTGTTACCTGCTTGTAAACCTGAGTCCTCTTGCCTTCACCTGCTTGTAGTCCAGAGTCCTGTTACCTGCTTGTAGTCCAGAGTCCTGTTACCTGCTTGTAGTCCAGAGTCCTGTTACCTGCTTGTAGTCCAGAGTCCTGTTACCTGCTTGTAGTCCAGAGTCCTGTTACCTGCTTGTAGTCCAGAGTCCTGTTACCTGCTTGTAGTCCAGAGTCCTGTTACCTGCTTGTAGTCCAAAGTCCTGTTACCTGCTTGTAGTCCAAAGTCCTGTTACCTGCTTGTAGTCCAGAGTCCTGTTACCTGCTTGTAGTCCAGAGTCCTGTTACCTGCTTGTAGTCCAGAGTCCTGTTACCTGCTTGTAGTCCAGAGTCCTGTTACCTGCTTGTAGTCCAGAGTCCTGTTACCTGCTTGTAGTCCAGAGTCCTGTTACCTGCTTGTAGTCCAGAGTCCTGTTACCTGCTTGTAATCCTGAGTCCTGTTACTTGTTACCAGTCCTGAGTCCTGTTACCTACCTGTACCCCGACACTTTGTCCTTTGGCTCCCCTGGTCTTGACCTACTCCCTAGGTTTACCTCGCTGGCATCCCCGGGGTGTGTATTAAGCTATTTCCTCCTGTTATCCTTTGTATGTGTTTGTGGTTATATTTAGTTGGTGTCACTTTACGTATGCATGCTTGTTTGTAGGTGGTTGTGGGGTTGTTGTGTTTGGTTTTGCTCTTTACAATAAAGTGTATACAACTCATTGACCTTGTCTAGTGTGGTCATAAGTGTTTGGTCTTCCAGTGTGGGTACCTGCATGCAGTGTGAGGACATCCGTGCACGGTACCATGATAGAAAGGTTCAAAGGAATGTGAAGCTGTAAGCTATTAGCTGGGCAATACCCCCCACCCCCCTATAATTTCATTGTTAGCAGTCAGCTTAGCTATTAGCTTTCCCATACATAAGTACTAATTTAATCAGTTGACATCCGCGGTGTTAAACCCCCTTCCCATCCAGGCCATTTTTCAGTATTCAGCGCTGCGGTACTTTAACTGACATTAATTTTGACACCGTAGAGTATAATAGGTAGTGGCATCACCACTACTGGCAGAATAAGTCATCAAAACATTATGCAAATGTATGTATCTGCATTAAGGTAGAACTATATGAGATGAGTGATTTCTATTGATCAAGAAGTGAGTGAACACATATCCACGCTCTGCCCGATCATCTCCCTGCAAAGAGCAGTGACCGCTCCCCGGCAGGGATCCCCC
>NW_017306307.1:2775592-2785090 GCF_000935625.1 Nanorana parkeri
CCCCCCCCCCCTCCGATCCTCCAGCGATGACTCTAGATAGGCAGAGCCCGCTGTCAATCATCCAGCTGGATGCATCTTGACAGTATTGCTGAGATCCGTCCTGGCTGCGGCTCTCTCAGTATATAGCGAGCTATATACTGAGTTTTGGGTCATGGGAGCAGGTTAGTATATGTTTTCCCATGACCCTAAAGCGAACTATGGGATAAAAAGGTTACCCCATAGTTCTCTTTTAACCCTAAAACTAGCTATATATATATTATAAACTATCTGCATTTTAGACCTTAAACCATCAGTTCATCTTTCTTTAATCTTTGCCCTTTGTTTTGAACTATATAACTAAATACTTTATTTCAATGACAAAAGTGTGTACATTGCTCTTAACCTCCCTGCCGGTATAATTTATTCTTTTTTTCGTGCAATTTTTTTTGTTTTTGTCGTTGAAAAAAAAAATATCTCGCCAGTTCCGCCCCCTGCGACGCGTATGCTCACAAGGGATAGAAGATGGAAGCCGGCATCGGCCGGAGAACACAGCGCAGCTCGAGGGACAAGGTAAGTAAATGTTATGCGGCATTGACGAGTGTAGATCGGGGTTACCCATTATTTCTATTTTTCGAAATAATTTGATGTATGCCAAGATGTTTAGTAGAAGTGACAGTTGGGACAAACCATATAACACTGCCAGTGGTGCTTACAACTAGGGATGCATCGATACCGCTTTTTCGGTATCGAGTACGAGTACCGATATTTTCTTTTTGGTACTCGCAGATACCGAATACCGACACTGGAAGTCCCATTAAGGAAGCCAGGCGGCGTGTAACGACTCGCCACCTGTCTTCCCGATTGCCTGGGAAAGGGGGGGCTAAAAAGGGGGGGCTAAAAAACAATAATTATTTTTTTTTTTTGCCCATAGTTTCACTTTAAAGTGACACTAAGCTCAGGATTTAATTCTTAAAAATGCTTTTAAGTAGCTTAACTATTAACAAACATGTATCTCATTTGTGAATCACTCGGCTGTAGATCCTCAAAATATGGTACTTTAGGCATTTTGCACAAAGTACAATTTTTGTCCGATATGTTTTGGCGGTCGAAATTTTGGTGCATCCCTACTAATAAGGTAGCTTTTGGTTAAAGTGACACTAAACTTAGGAATTAAATCTTAAACATGCATTCAGGTACCTTAAAGGAGAACTATGGGGTCAGGGCTTTTCCCCATAGTTATCCTAAGGGTCACAGGAGAACACAAACTAGCGTTCTCCCCTGACCCAAAGCTCAGTATACCGCAAGCTACAGCTCGAGATCCACCCAGCTGCGGGATTGACAACTGGCTCTGCCTATCCAGAGCCAGCTGTGCCCTCCCCCTCCCCCATCCGTTCTGCCAGTCAGCGCTGGAGGGTCGGACAGGGGAGGGCGGGAATCCCTGCAGGGAGCCGTGAGTGACAGTCACGGCTCTCTGCAGGGATAGATCGAGAAGTGAGCGAGCGACGGTATGTGTTAGCTCACTTCCCGATCTACTGAGCCGACCTGTGACAGTTTCATTGTCACAGGTCTGCTCAGATTATGAGGCTGAGTGAAAATCACTTGCCTCAAAATTCTCCTTTAACTATTAACACAATTGTATCTTATTTGTGTATCACTCCTCTGTAGATCCTCAAATCATCTCTGAATTGTTGCTGACACTGTCCTTCCTTCTGGAGGGTGGCTACTTTTGATCCCCATGATCCCTGTGTGTTGTAAAGTAGACACCGCTCCAAGCTCGCTCCTGTGATGGACTAAATCTCTTCACAAATTAGTAAACTAAACATGAGATTGCAGTCCATCACAGGAGTGAGCTTGGAGCGGTGGCTACTTTTCAACACACAGGGATCATGGGGATCAAAAGTAGCCACCCTCCAGAAGGAAGGAGAGTGTCAGCACCAATTCAGAGATGATTTGAGGATCTACATCTGAGTGAAACACAAATAAGATACCATTTTGTTAATAGTGAAGTCTATCCTGCAAATGATTCTGTTATTTTCAGATGACAACGTTAAGAAAAAGTGGCCTTTGCCATAGCAACTGGTCAGATGTTTGTTTCCATTTCATATCCTCTGTAGAAACATGATCAGACTTTAAACATGCACCAGCATGTTTAACTGCTTGCTGTCCACCTGTTGTAATTCAACGGCAGGACGGCTGACACTTGGAGGGGGGGCATTTTAAAAGTCTTTTCCTACTTCTGCTCACTGAACATTTTTTACAGCCAGTGTTTGCTGTTACATACAAGCGTTCAGCTGGCTATAAAGCCGCCTAATCACTTGTACAGTGCTGGGGAAGTTTGAGACCCCCCTCAGCTAGCCTGGGCTCTGCTGTCCCCATTGCGGACCCAGGACCAGCATGGTGGGTCAGTTTACATTGATCAGAGGGAGTTCAGCACACTTCTAGCAGCTGATCTCCCCTCCGATCACTGAAAGCGGAAGCAATGTGCATTACATCACTTCCAGTTTCAGCCTGTCAATTTTCCGGCTGCTGTAGCCAGAGTAGAAGCTGGTGAGGTAGGAACTCTGCTTCATCAGCTTCTTTGGGGTCCCTAGGTGACATTAAGTGGTCTAATAGACCCACAACTTCTCCATAAAGGGGTAATGTCACTGTATGGGTGCTATCACATAGGGGGATTGTTAATCCCCTATGTGAAATCAATAGAGTTAAGTGTAAAAAAAAAGTTTAAAAAATGTAATTCACATTTAAAAAAATGTAAAAAACATTTTTTTTTTAAAGTTCCCCACCCCCATGTACACACACATACAAATGCAAACACGCATTGTTGTGCTTACGTACAAAAAGATTCAGTGCACCACAGATGTTACATACTGTATCAACGCAAACATTGTTGCGTGTGAGCAATAATTCTAGGTCCATCAATCACTGATAATACTAAATTGATGACTGTTAAGAGCTTTTAAAGCGTCGCCTACGGGCAGTTTAGGGTATGTTCTTTTTTAAGCGATTTCATGGGTGCAAGCAATTTTAAGACTTGACATGTTTGGTATCTATTTACCCGACGTGACCCCGTCTTTTAAATTTTATCAAAAAATTAGTACTAATAAATATATCATAACATAATGTAGGGGAACTTTTTTTTCAAAAATGTTTGGTACTTTTTTCTTTTTACAGTATAGTAAAAAATAATATCCCAGTGGTGATTAAATACCACCAAAAGAAAGCTCTATCTGTCCCAACAAAAGATATACAATTCATTTCAGTACAGCATTGCATGACTGAATAATTGTCAGTCAAAGTACCACACCGCTGAATACTGAAAAATGTCCTGGACAGGAAGGGGGTTTAACACCCCGCTCTTCAAGTGCTTAAAGTAGGTCTAAACCAGTCACATAATCCTTAACATGCTAATGTGTTTTTTTCAAAGTAATCCTCAATATTTTTACATCTAAACTTTCATAAAAGAATATTTGGTAATCCTGTCACTTTTTCCAATTGCTCTTTTTTGTTGTCACCCTGTAACACAGACTTGTAGTGGCGAAAGCACTGTTGGTATGTTCTGCCTTTAATACCATCAGGAAGCCCACCCTAAGCAATTGTGAGCTACTTACCCGACCCGCTTCATGTCCCTGTCAGACCAGCTACCACGGCTCAGCTACTCCCCCTAGCTATTAAAGCTGGAAGATTTGAAATACATGGTGTTCAAGCAATTTGCCTGATGCCAGGTATCTCCACTCTCCATACTCTCTCCATCATGAAGGGAAGATTAAAAATACCTGCTGCTCTGCTCTACCTTCCTGAGTAGGTTCGGGTGGATTCTAACATTTAAACCCCGCTCTCCATCCTGAGGGGAAGTTTATGAGACGTGTTGCTTTGCTCTCCATCCTGAGGGGAAGTTTATGAGACATGTAGCTTTGCTCTCCATCCTGAGGGGAAGTTTATGAGACGTGTTGCTTTGCTCTCCATCCATGAAAGACTTCATTCGTAAACTGTCTCTTCACACTCTATCCTGAGAGGGGAAATAAAGAGAGACATTTATGTGATCCCTGTCTGGACTCCTACAGCGCTGGAGCCACCTTCATTAAGCTCAACCCTTACATGTAGTATTGCGGATCTGCACCCTGGCATACTACTAGTTAAGTTACCTCTGGTGAAGGACTACCTAAGGTTAACCAAAAATATATTCTTCTATTAGGTCACATGGACCCCCTCACTCTACTAACCCCAAGGACCTTATTTACAATACCTCACATGTGTGAGTCAGTGATTATGGACTGTGTATGGTTAAATGAGTTAGCGAGGAGTTTCACATTGATTGTTATAGTTTCTTTTACCTGTGGACTAACACTACTAAGTGCTGGACTAATTTTGTTTCTTGAATCCTGCTCTACAGGTTATATGAAGTAATCTAGTCCTGAGCTGTACTTATGTGCCAACCTTATAACCACTACCGTATCTGGCTCGCTTCCACTGGGGATAATTAAGTCTTGCACTTGACGGATTTGAACTGCACAGTGCACAAGGTCACATCATCAGTTGAGGTCTACTACTGTCCCTCCTAACTGGTCATTACAGAATCGGGGAGAAATACAAAAAATTTAAAACAGTATTTTCAATTGTAGGTAGCCAAACTATTAGGCATACTAACCACCAGTTATCTGCAGGCAAGGTTGGAGTCTGTTCTTTGGATCTTCAAGGTAGTATGTGATATTTGATTAACAAAAAAACCTAATTGACCTTGTGAGCAATAATGTTCATTTTGTACACCCATTTGCACAGAATGAACATTCACAGAGATTTGCAGGGCTAATGGCTCTGCAGGTTGTTTATAAATAGACCCCTTAGCTTAGAAGTAACAATTGGGTAATATCAAATTTCCCATTGAGGGGTTATCAGATCACAAGGTCCCAGATTTGTTTTTAATCTATACTAAAATATCACCTGCTGCCTTGAAGATCCAAAGAACAGATTTCAACCTTGCCCGCGGACGATTGGTAGTTAATATGGCTAATAGTTTGGCTAACATGACTCAACGCTTACATTAGCCAGAGTTATACAATCTATAATAAGCGTCTTACGTATGATCAGTTTAAACTTCAGGCAAGCTAATCAGAGGGCTCCTAGAGGGGAAAACTTTGATTACAGCTTTAAATACACCTGCCACTCCATCCGCAATTATTGAAATAGCAATTCTGAATGCTGCGAATATAGAATACTGTGTATACAATGCTTCCATCTTCATAAATTTCTCATGCAACTTAATGTGACTTGTCATTCCTCGAGGAGTGCTCCAGAATCTTCGCAAACTGATGTTTAAAGGTTGCTGTACTGTGATACACTCAAATGAAAATCACCATATTCAATATTATTTGATTTTAGACTGTGCATTACAGTGACACAATTTCAATAAGTCTCCATAAAAAATATATGTACTTATTTATTTGCAATATTTTTGAAAAGGTGGCATTTATTTAAAGGGCACCTGTTACTTGTAAACATACATCCTTATTAAATCAAAGGATCAAAGCATGAATTAAGCTTTTAAAGACTATGGCAGGGCAAAATAAAATAATAATAATAATATATGGTGACTTGCTGCCTGCAAGCAGTGGTGATGTGCCTCCAGAAACTCCTCCTCTTCAGAATGTCCAGCCTTATAGTTGTAGTTTAGGCAGCAGGCTCACAAGGCATAATACATTTGTGTTACTCCAGTCAAGATTTTTCAAAATATAAGTTTCCAAACTTCAAGATCATTCAGATTAATAGGAGTAGGATAAAATGTGGACATTTTCATTTTGTTTTTGTAAATTCTTTATTTGTATCCTACAATAGACCTGCATACAATTGAGGTACATGTCAGTATATGACAGTGCAAACAAGTTTCATTAAAAAAAGAAGGAATAACAGTGCAAAAATAAAGGGCCATGCAACCAAGATTGCAGCATAACAAGTAACATCTCATAAGTGTGAACAGTGTGTAGTCCAATACTAAGATATTCTAAAAAGTCAGGGGTCACTCGACACTACTCAGTCAATTCCCAATAAAAATGCTCATCATTTGAAGGAGCGTCACAGCCATTTTATGAGCCATCCATTTTTTATAAAGGAGGCAAGAAAAGCCAGAAAAAAGGGATAGGAAGGCAACAGAGGAAGAGTAGAAAGCAAAGTAAACAGGCAGTATAGTGAGAAAAGAAGAAAGAGGTTGAGAAGGAGTGGAACTGAGAAACAAATTCAACACAGAAAATTTAGAAAGAGACAAGAGGATACTCCTATCTAGTTTGTCCAAATCGTATTTTCACACGTGTAGCAGAGTCTTGTATTCAGGGATAGAGGAGAACTCATTCCAATAAAACCAAGTCTTAAAGTACTTATTGTGTGTGCCTTTACAAAAGGGAATAACATCTTCCATTCTCTGAATCTCATTTATTATTATACAGGATTTATATAGCGCCAACAGTTTGCGCAGCGCTTTACAATATGGGGAAGACATTACAATCACAATACAAATCAAGACAAGATGGTAAGGAGGGCCCTGCTCCTGAGGGCTTACAATCTAAAAGGGAGGGGGAAGTGATACATGAGGAGGGAGCTGTGTGGGGATGAATTGTTTGAGAACGTGATGGTTGAGCGGTTAGGTTGAGGTGGGATAAGCTTCCCTGAAGAGATGAGTCTTTAGGGAATGCCTAAAGGCAGTCAAGGTGGTTGACAGACGGACAGGTTGGGGTAAAGAATTCCAGAGGATGGGAGAGACTCTAGAGAAGTCCTGGAGGCAAGCATGGGAGGAATTGAAAAGGGAGCTGGAAAGCAAGAGGTCTTGGGATGAGCGGAGCCGACGGTTAGGGTGATACTTTGAGACCAGGTTTGAGATATAGCTGGGGGCGGAGTTGTGGATGGCTTTGTAACTGATTGTTAATATTTTGAATTTTATCCTTTGGGCGAGTGGAAGCCAGTGCAGGGATTTGACAGAGGGGGTTTGCAGACACTGAGCAGTTGGTTAGGTGAATGAGTCTGGCAGCTGCGTTCATGATAGACTGAAGGGGGGATAGCCTGTGTAGTGGAAGGCCAATGAGGAGGGAGTTGCGATAGTCAAGACGAGATATAAAAAGGGAGCGGATGAGTAATTTTGTGGTTTCTTTGGTGAGGAAGGGGTGTATTTTGGAGATGTTGAAGGTGAAGGTGGCAGGATTTGGATAGTGATTGGGTGTGGGGAAGAAAGGTGAGGTCCGAGTCAAGGATGACACCTGGGACCTTGGCATGGGGGGAGGGGTGGTTAGTTGTATTAACAATCTCAAGGGACAAGTTGGGGGAAGGTGCACGGGCAGGGGGAAATATCAAGAGCTCAGTTTTTGAAAGATTGAGTTTTAAGAAGTGTTGCGACATCCAGACAGATATGTCGGATAGTAGATTAGTGACACGAGAGGACACAGAGGGGGTGAGTCGTAGAGTAGAAAGATAGATTTGAGTGTCATCAGCATAGAAATGGTATTGGCAGCCATGTGAGGTTATTAACTGACCAAGGGAGGTGGTGTAGATAAAGAAGATAAGGGGTCCAAGGACAGAGCCTTGGGGGACCCCTACAGAAAGAGGAAGATGAGGGGAGGAGTTAGAATTGTAGGTGGCACTAAAGCAGTGCTTAGATAGGTAGGAGGAGAACCACGAGAGAGCAGAGTCTTGTAGTCCAAGTGACTGGAGTTTTTTTGAGGAGGAGCAGGTGGTCAACAGTGTCAAAAGCAGCAGAAAGATCTAATAGCAAGAGTAGGGAATAGTGGCCTTTGCTTTTAGCAGTGTAAGATGTTTTTCGGTCTTGAGATGTTCCTACTGTCTGACCGCATCACCAGCATAGATCAGAAGTTGACTGATACATGCGATGTAGGGCATCTGGCGTCCTGTATCCACGGGTAAGGATTGTAAATCTAGATTCCTGGTATCTTGTGGTTATTGACATCTTGAGGATATAGTAGAGAATAACTTGCTTCTGTTCCGGGGTGAAGTGAATCCAGAGATCTTCTTCCCAACTCTCAAGGTAGGAAGCGATCCCCAGGAGGTGAGTTCAGCAAATTATATAATAGGGAGACTGCATGCCTGAGAGGCCCCTGCTTGCTACATTCCTTTTCAAACAAAGTCAATACTCGTGAACATTCAGGTCCCGGGAGGAGAGACTGAAGAAAATGGAAAAGCTGAGCTGTCGGCTAGAAACCAAATGGTCGAATTGGGGGTCCATGAAAAGTGGGCCAATTTTGACCTGATACAACGTCACAGGCTCTGTGTAGCATCCAAGAAAGTAAATCCCTAGAGAGGGAATCTTCCAGGCCAGGAGAGAAGGAAGGGTTACCTATAATTGGGAAAAGAAAAGACAGAGATGGGGGAAATATTTGCCTTTGAGAAGAATTTGAAATCGCAAGTGGGTATCGCATTCACAACGAAATAATCTCCCTGAGCTCCCTCTAAACATTTTCTAGAAGAAGAGGATACTGCAATAAAGTATCATTTAGATGCCAATGCCATGGCTTGTAAGACATACCCAAGTCAATCATGGCTATTCACTAAAGGTTGAAGAGTTTGGAGAAGGCAGGAGAATTGAACAATCTAGGACAACATAGCTGAACTGGAACGTGAGCTGAATTGGAGAATGTTTCCAAATCAGCTATTTTGGCCTAGATTGTTCACTTCTCCTGTCTTCTCCAAACTCTTCACCCTTTTGTGGTAACCCTGAATGAGTCAATGTCCAAAGAATTGGGTGCATGATCTCAAATAGAAATACAGGCAATATTGGCATCCCTCCCTCACGGGAGGTGTGAGTGCAGCACCAGGAGCAAATTGATTCTGGTATAGGATTGGTGCTAGTGAGGAAAAAAATGATAGTCTCTCGCCATGGGATATAACAGGTGCCATACATCAAGCAGTTAATAAACGCGTAAGCATTTCTTGAGACGTCTAAGGCACAAAAAGGACAGATAAAAATGAACTTGAAAGTATTCAGGACAGGATCTAGCACCAAATTAAGAAAAGGTCATGGCAAAACACCATCACCATGAATTTATCATTTTAAAATATTAACCTTAGATACACTTTATAATATATCTAAAGCCAAACTTTTTTTAAATAAAGTAGGGAATGGATGAAACCCCTGTCAAATGTTTTTGTTCTGTTTGATAGACTTCCCTTCACTTCCTGTCCCAGCGGCACAACAGGAAGTCATAGGAAATCTCCACAATTTAAAGAGGAAGTAAAGTTATTTTAAAAAAATGCCAAAAGGCAGGATTTCTGTATAAGTCTCTTCTGACATAAGTTTCTTTCTACCATTCAACTTTTTTTCTGTACACTGAGCCATACATGTGCAGCACAATGCACAGACCAGCATACCAGGGGCACAGTCGTGCCCCTGTGACAAGAGATATGTCACAGGGGCACGACTAATCAAGCAGGCGAAGGCTCGAAACCAGAAAAACGTTCAGGACGGAGATGGAAGAGCTGGAAAGGGTGGAAGCAACACTGAAGGGGATCAGTTTGGCAGGTAAGTAC
>NW_017306307.1:2785153-2790926 GCF_000935625.1 Nanorana parkeri
CACTTTTTTACTGCTTTACTTTATGCCTTATGAGAATTTTATTTGACCCCCTTTTGCTGTTCAGGTCACAACTCTTTGCATTTTCAGGCACTTCCACTGAAGACTATAGAGCCAAAGCGCCCCATTCTGCCTCAGAAGTAGCTTACGTACCTTTGTGAGCTTCAGGCTTAGAACTATAAGCGCTTGAACATTCATATGTGAACAGACACTTTAAAAGCATGGGATTTTGGTTGTTGGGCATTTTGGAGCTTTTATCTGCAAGTTACAAAATGCTCAGGTGTGAACCAGGGCTTAAGGAGATTGTATATTTAGATTGCATGGTCAACTTTAGAGTCTTAAAAAATCTCCTTTTACAGAAATCTTTCTATTGTACAACTGCAAGAGAATATTGGGCAAATGTTAGGACATCAGTCTCATGAGATGACTCTCACAAGGGTATACTTGAATGGGAAAACTTGCCCAATAATCTATTAAATGAGCAAATGCTGATCAACTAAAGTAGATCCAAACCCAATCACTAAACACTTCTAAGTTTAACATTGCAATGCAATTTCATAATATGTTTTCAATCTATTTTAAATCTGCAGCTTCAATTAAAAGAATATCTGGTAATATTTGTCTTTCCAAGGATCCTTGTTCAGGGATTTACAGGCTCCAGTGGTCTAAGAACCTGTGATGTCATCATGTCCATTCACTTGCATTAGATGTGAGGACACCGGGGGGACATTTCACAGCCAGACTGGGGGTGTGTGTAGAGTTGAGTGGTCACAGTCGTAGAACTGAGGTCAGGTAAATGTATCTTTTTTTTATTTTAGACCCTCGGTCACTTAACCCCTGCAGTGCGTGGGCAGCCCCACTGCAAGTTAATTTCTAATATTCACAGAGTTCTGCTTTAATTATAACAATGTACATTGGTGACAGGTGTTTTTTAAGCACTGGGTTAACATGGTACTAAAGCTGTGCTTAGATGAAAAACAGAGGCCCTTAGATGTGCTTAGATGAAAAACAGAGGCCCTGAGCAGGTATTCTTTGCCCTCTGTATGCATCTGGAGGCTTAATTCTGTCTGGAATGTTCCTATACATATTCAGGAGACCCAGATTTTCAAGTCATTCAGCACATTTTAGTAGGAGAACAGCAAATAACGTAAAGATTTAAAATCTGTTTCTTTAATTAATATTGATGAACCACATTGGATGTCTCTGTAAAGTTTAGACTGATCCTTCACCCTCGGTATGTCCGCTAAATCACAGCCGACCCATAGGCAAGTGAAAGAATCTGTATTCATGTCCCCAGGTGCTGTCAAGCAATTTTATACTAAATTATGTAAACCGTCAAATCATATCTCATGTATCAATTACTCTTTGATAAAAGATTTTCACAGTAAAGTTACAGAAACTGTGATTAGAATTTCAATGAATCGTGGCAGAGTTATCTGTGTAATCTCCTGCTGGGGTAATAGGAATAAAAATATGTGTAATGAATCCCATTCTGAAGAATACACTATTTTTCAAAGCTGGAGGCGACGGCTGCGGTGCCATCCGGTTTGTATGGTGAAAAAAAGAGACTGTACAATTTGTGTGAAGATGTGTAAAGATGCTTTTATCATCCTCTGCCTGGAAAATATATTAATATGTCCTGAGTAGTTCTTGAACTGAAATACAAATCAGTCATGTATGGCAGAGAATAGGAATTCAGGAAGATATAGATGTATATAGTATACATAGCTGTCTAATGTCTCCCCATGGTACTGAATGGATCCAGCCCAAAAAAAGAGAAAATATTCTATATTGTGTTTCTGCAAACATCAATCAACAATATCTGTACTTCTCTCAGATACCACGTCTGTCTCCCCCCCCCTCAGTCTTTCTGGAGCTTTCCCCCGGAGGATTAAGCTGGGTATAGACTGGTAGATTTGCATACGAGTGTTCATATGAAAATTCTAGTCAGAACATTCAATAATGTCATCAGAGACTTGACGAATGTTGTTTGAAATTTTACATCCAAAAAGGCAAAAGACTAACCACTCCAATTCCATCAGACTACAAATCAATATGCACATCGGGTGCAGGCTGCAGCGTGCTCACACTCCCCAAACACTATCTCTCCAAAATTCTACTGGTGTATGGCCAGCTTTAGACAGGTGCTTCCAGGGCCTTCACTATAATAAGGCAGCCTGAGACAGTTGCCTCAGGAGGCATCTCACTGGGTCACACCTGCCACTCCCTTTCATGCCGAAGTGTCCCAGGTTGCTAAGATCTCTTAGCAGCCTGTGACGCTCTGGCCAGCATATCACCCAGATCATGACACTTGTTGCCAGAAGCTGAGCGGAACACTCTGGCACGACTCTGGCTGGTGACTCGCTCAGCTTCTGGCAACCAGTGATGTCAGTGAGCTGGGCGGGATTCCGAAGGTAACATCCCCCTGGTCACCGGCAGCACCCCCCCCACCCCCCTCTACTGTCTACTCCATGAACAGTAGATTTCAAAGCATACCCTACTCTCTTCTTGCATGTCATTTCACTCTCCTCTTCTGGGAGTGTCTAATTACAGTCTGTGCTGGCCCAGCTGGTGGAGAAGAGGCTGTGGGGACTGGTCTAGCAGCAAGGCGGGACTGCAGATAGGTGAGTAAATCCTCTTTATTTTCGCTCTCTAGACAAAAAAAGCACTTTCAAATTGTAGTGCGGGGTTAGCCACACTGCAAGGGTTAACTTTTTTAAATCCTGGAGCCCCGCATTAAAGGATAAGTGCATTTTAAAACAAAGTGCACTTATCCTTTAGGCCCCTTTAGGGTGACATCACCTCTCCCTCCCTCCTCATGCATAGATGAATATTTACCAAGTTTTAAAAACAATACATAAAGTAAAAAACACCAGGAACTGTTGATCCAGGGAATATCTGATTGCCTTAGGGGATCAGTAAGGAATTTTGTCCCCGGTTGGAGCAAATGGAATGATGAGTGCACCTTGTTTTAAAGTACATTCACCTTTTATGTATACAGAACCCATAGCATGCATATGTGAGGGTTGCAGTGTAGGTCTAGCAGGATTTTAAAATCAACCCTGAGACTGTTTGTGAAGATCTCCATTAAGCTAAATCAACAATTAGAACCATAGTGAAGTTGCTGAGTACAGGGCACTATAAGCACACTTATTCTTTCATAAAACATTTATACTCTGTGGATCCCTCCAAACAGTGTTTCTTGGCAGAACTGAATAGCACATGCGGCTAACGCGCAACATGAAATGCAACCTATAATGCTATTTTCTTACTGTGGAAATAATCTGCAAATGGCATCAGAATAAACCAGAGAAGGAACTTGTTTTGCTATTTATTTTTAATAGGGCCCAATTTTTCACAGCTTTGGGCTGAGAATTCTGCAGCCTCTCTGCCTAATTGAGGTTATGCTGTAATTTCGATGCATGGCAACGTTTTAATTTAGATTTTTAGAACACAGAGAAACACAGAGAAACACAAAGTGAAAAGCCTGACAGTTATCTGTTATTTGAATTCTAGCCGAGCTCTTCAGCAAGTCTCTTAAAAGGGACCTATACTTTAAATAGACATGATCCCTAACTTTATGGCATTTAGTTTGCTTTAGCATTGTGTACCATAACCACCCTTACCCTCTTTTTTTATGTTAAAATACTTGTTTCCATCTTTTTTGTTATTTTTTTGCATCTCAGTGCTGTTACTCTCCTGCAGCCTCTTTTCCAGCCATGTCCCGGCTATGTGCATGCAGTCCTGTGATGGCCTTGTGGCCTGTCGGCAGCCCCGTTTTAGTAATGTAGCTAGCTTACTGTGGTTAAACAATTGACAATAATACTTTTATAGGGAGTATACAGTGATCAGCCTTAACATTATGACCACTGAAACAGGATTGATTGACATTGATTTTTTAGTTTCAATGGCTTCTGGAAGTGGGTGGGATATATAGTGTTGAAGGGTTAGAACTTCTTTCAAACTTTTTTACACTTTGACAATTCTTTGCTCTTAACAAAACGTTTTGACTGGAGTTGAGCTTCAAATGTTCAGAGAGCATTCATAAATGAGATCTAGATCCAATAATTGGAAAAGGAATTACCATTAAATTCAGTTACTTTAAAAGTCACCGCCATTCCTAAATGCTTCTGTTCAACAGCTTTCTTTCCCTTTAAAGCAGAACAAGCCAAAAATAACCAGATACAAATAATTAGTTTTATTAAAAAATAAAATAACAAAACTAGGTTTCGCTGCAGAATTAAGCTTCAGTCCAGAGATTTATCTGCAATACATTTTTCTGCTGCTAGATGTCCTCATTTTAATGGCCAGCATCATTCAACCCTCTTCCTCTGAGCCCAAGTCATTCTTGACCCACCCTAGCCTGTGACTGGACAGTGAAATGAGAAGCAGCACAGTGATGAGCTCATCTCACTGTCACCCTGCTTCTGTCGGCATGCTTCTTGCCAGCACATAAACTGATTGGCTCTTTGTACTGCTTCTTCTTCTCACACTGCTGTACAGGGACTGTAAGAGGTTTCTATCAGGTTAAATCAGGTACTTACATTATTTTATTACTAATAATAACAATAATTTTATAAAAATAATTTATGTATTCATATTAATTTGTGTCTTTTACATCTACCTAGAGCCAATTTTAATTACTTCAATATAATTTTATTAATTGTTTAGTGTAAATAATAAATGTTAAAACCAATAAACATGACCTATTCATGAAACATTCTACTTGCCCTGAGCAGACCATTATATGAAAAAAAAACCTCTTAATGCCATATTACAGAAAATGCCAGTTAAAGAAAATGCAATAGAAGCAAAGGTCAATTCAGTCAAACAAAAGATTATAAAAATCAAGGTACACTGAAGAGGCAAATCTCTGTTTATGTGAAGGCTTGTACAATGCTTCTTGACACTTTGTTCCCAGTAAGACTTCACAATATTGTTCATAAAAACTGAAAGGATTATGAAACACCATGTTCTAAATGGTGTCACTTTTGTTAGCAGGTCAAATGTTGTAGCAGAAAGAAACATTCTTTACAGAGAACTTCTTGTAATAAATGAAATAAAAGACTAAAAATATATGTATACGTTATGTACAGTGAGTAATGTGCTCATGTTTTCTATGGCTACCTTGTTTTTGTTTGAATTTCAAGGACCTTAGAAAAGGAATTAGAAGAAGGAAAGATGATTGGGATCCAACCATATCTGGAACCAGATATTGTAAATCATGATGGTGCTTCAAGAGACACTGTCACTTTGCCCATAGAGGGCAAAAAGTGAAAGGTCAGCGAAGAGGACCTCCCACGACCCACTGATGCCCACCTTTCACTCTTTTCACTACTTTAGCTGGCAGAAAATATCCCTGCTTCTGGGTTTAGGAGAGCACGTGACCTCCTGCCATATGTCAATGCTTGGGTCTAGCGGCCTTTTGCTAGGCCCGAGCACTGTCACATGATTTGGGGGTGATGTAGGCTTTGACACCATCTGACACAGGGTAGGAGAAAGGAGCATCTGGGGAGCGCTGAAGAGGTGAGTATACATGGGTCAAGGTGAATGCTCTTTCACAGACACTGCTTCTTTGCTCTTAGTGGGCATAGTGAGAGACAATCGGCCCAATAAACTATGCATGGCGCAAAAGTGTGCACATTGCCCCTTATAAACAGTTTGTTTATTAGATGCATGTTGTACAGTAACAGTGCACAGGTGGAAGAGAGGGATACAGCGAGCTATAGCAGTTCACTGTATCACTTCTTCTCCTCTCTCCCTTCATCAGGATGTG
>NW_017306307.1:2791055-2823125 GCF_000935625.1 Nanorana parkeri
CCCGTAGGGGGGGGGTGGGCGAGGGGGGGGGGGGGGGGGAGAAGTGCAGGCAGCAGAGTAGCATAGAGCTGCCTGCTTCCCCTGGTGAGTGTCCGGACACTAATCACAGGGATGCTGCCGACTGCCTCCTCCCCTCGGCTCGGCTAGTCAAAGAAAGGAGTAATGGAGGAGGCAGCTTTTCCCAGCTAAGTCTCTCTCTGTTAAGCATCTGTACAGACATGCATTGGAGGAAGTTCGCCCGATGTGCAGATCTGTGCCTGATAAGACCAGGTGGAGGTCTGCGGCAATTTTTGGCTTATGGTATGTCTTTTGTTTTGAAGGTATTACTTACAAAGAGCACATTAAAATGTATTTTTAATTGTGTTGATGGTTTTTTGATGTTTGATACCCAGACAGTAAACTGATTAGGGGATCAAAGGAAATCTACTGTAAAGGAGGGAGTGAACACCTACTTGCCCCTGTATGGAGGATGGAGTGGCAACATTTAAGGCAGTATTAAAACCTCTCCAATTATTTCCTGTTTCCCTCTAGGTTGTTATTACTAGCTATACTTAAAAGTGCTTGTTTCAAATTTGCATCAAAACTTGTGTAAAACACGACTCCTAGTGTGTGACTCTCCACTTTCCTGAACTTCTGATCTGGTGGGTGGAGAAGCTCTGCAGTTAATGGAGGAGGCTGTCAATCTGAAAGCTGGTGGGTTGAGAAGCACTGTGGTTTGCAGAGGAGGCTGTCAATCTGAGAGCAATGGTCCAGAAGAGCATATGTATGGTTGGCTCAAGGAAGATCCTGCAAGGCAACAGAGCTACCCTGTAGGCGTCACTATTGTTAAGAACATTTTCAAGATCTTTTTTTTTTAAGAAAGTGCCTACTGCCTACTTACCTCGTTTGATGGCTACACCCTCCTGCATTGTCTTTAGCCCGGCAGGTAAAAATTTAGTGCCAGGTTGGGCGCACCGATGTGCTAACATCCCATAGACTTAAATGGGTTGTACCCATCCAGTAAGAGCAGATACTGTAAAGAGCACTGTGGAATGAAGGCCCCGGAAGGGTACAGGGATAGATTAATGCAGAGATAAAAACACATTTCCCATAACACTAAACAAACTGAGAATTTCCTTTCCCTAAACAAGGCATACTTGGGCTATTTAGTGCTCACTGTGTAGCTACAAAGTTCCAGTGTTTTGAACTGCTGGTGTGTTGCATGGACAGAGCTGGATGCACCATCAGTCACAGTAAGAACATGCCAGTAGGTGGCAAAGGCTAAGAGATGAATTTCCCTATTTAATTACTGGCAATGCATTATTTTGACCTCATCAATTATTCATCAATTATTTACACATTATCACAGAATTCTAAGCCGAGTTAGGACCTGGATAACAAGGACTTGTAAATTAGGTAATCCTAACAGAGGCTTTATTTAGGTCACCAAAACCTTTGTGCTTACAGGCTTCAGTTATCAAAATCCAGTCTTGAGCAGGAATGATATTCTCAGTTTTAGTGAAATGTAGAATATCATGTTTTGTTTTATTTTTGAACATTCTAATTCATGTTTCCTGAATGATGTAATCAAACCAACCCAACCCATTTTTCGCAGTTCTGCAGTACAAAGCCACATGAAATGTAACCAGGCTTCAGTGCATTTATTATAGATGAAATTCTCCAGGTTGCTCAGTGAACCTAATACCTTGTTGAAGGGTGAACTGATCAGTAAGCCGGCATATCAGATGTTCAACACTGCTGTCAGATTCATGACTACTTAATCTGATGTCCTCAGCTTTACAGCACAGTCACACGACTGAAGAGTGAAATTCAGACAGGAGTTTTCATTCAAAACCATGAAGAATGGAATCGGTCTGCGGAAATGCAATTGTGTATCTGAAATCCAGTTAGCCTTTTCATCACGATCCCAATAACTAGGCACGCTGGGCACCCAGTGACTATTAATTCACCAAAATTATACATGATTGCTGCATGGGGATTTGGCAGATTTAAAGGGTCAGTTCATTCAAATGGGATAGTTTAATTTTGGATGAATTATAATTGAATAAATTACTTGTCCCTTGTATATGCAGCATCCAGAGCGGTAGTATTGTCTGTAATAGTTTCTAAACATCTCATTCGGACAGATGGATGATATGGCTTGCTTTGTGGGTGGTGTATGTATTAAAATAACAGCTAGTTTGAGGTCTATGCATTGCATACACTTTCTTGTCCAGTGCAACAATGCATTAGTAGATACAGACATAGTGTATGTAGTGGTCAATGTCATAGTTGGATTGGGACTGTAAGCAGTGGCGACTCTAGGAACAATATGTAGGAGGGGCACATAAGATACAACAGTCAAATCTGGGGGGGCAATAATAATTTTCATTGCATGTCGCAACCGCTGGGCACCGATGAGCTGATTTAATTGCGGATGGCATCGGCACCCCGCCGTTGTGTTAGACATGTAGTCCAACGCCGCCCACAATCCTCCATACTGCAACGGCCGGGCGCCGATGCCATCCGCAATTTAATCAGCTCTCGGCGTCCGGCAGTTGTGGAATACAGCATGGGCTGACTGGCAACTTTTAGCCCAGGGGGCAAGTACAACCCAGAGGCCCACGGTGCAGCAACTTAGCCCACCCTCCAGCTCTGCCTCTTCCCCCGCCTTCCCCCCGCCCCTGGCTGCCACTTTTGGCATCCATGTAACACTAGTGTGAATGGTCGGGTGATGTGAGGACTAGTGATGGGCTCGGGCGTGTTCGCAGCTCCACGTGCCGAGCCCGCCAGGAAGCTGACGGCGTGCAGCGCCAATGACAGGTACTGAGACATTATCCCGGTCCGCAGCTGCAGAGATTGGGATATGTCTCAGTGCCTGTGATTGGCGCTGTGGCGCTGTCAGCTTCCTGGCGGGCTCAGCACAAGGAGCTGCGAACGCTAGTGAGGACTCCTAGTAAGTCCATAAAAGGGGTGACTGGCTGGTGGATGGTGTTCTCCTCCCACTGGGCTCCCTACCTGGTTCTGGCCTTACTCCGCTCCATGTCCGCTACTTAGGCACTCTCACCCACTGTAGGCCGCCGCTGGCTGTCCATGCTTCTGGGCTGTAAGCTGTGGGAGGATAGTGGGAGGGGCCGGACAGTGTCAAAGTCAGTGTTCTATAATTTTTCTCGCCCCTATACCTTTTCTCGACTGTGTCACTTCCAGTGGGGCCGCGTCATCCGAATCAGCTGTTTTCATGACTCCCTTTCTTCATGACATGCGCACCTGGAAGTGACGCAGTAGAGAAATTAATGGGTTGAGGAAAGTTAGAACACTGGTAGTGAAGGGATGCCTCGTCATTGCTCTGCGCTTGTACGACTTCTGCGACCCTGGTACTTCTGCCACTAACTCCAAGCTGTAGAGGGACTACAAATGTCAGCACAATATATAGCATTGCAAATTGATACCACCAGCTATAGAGAAGTATAAATCTCAGAAATACATTGTACAGGATTGCAGAATATCATCAGCTATAGAGGACTACAGATCCCAGCAATACATTATACAGTGGTGCAATGCAGAAAACCACCAATGACAGAGGACTACAAATCCCAGCAATACATTATACAGCAATGCACAATACCACCAGCTATAGAGAATTACAAATCCCAGCAATACATTATACACCAATGCAGAATAATACAACCAGCTATAGAGGACTTCAGATCCTAGCAATACATTATACAGCAATGCAGAAAACCACCAATGATAGAGGACTACAAATCCCAGCAATACATTATACAGCAATGCAGAATAATATGAAGCTACATACTCTGTGTTGCTGCAGGGTGGTGGCCTGATATCCCGAAGGTCTCAGTTGGGCAGCGTGGGGTCTCCTCTGGGGTCCAAACGGTCTTTTGGGCGGCGAAAGCGATGTAAGCAGCACTGTATGGTTCCCCAGGTAGGAGATGTGCAAATGATGCTGTAAACATGCGCCACAGTTCACAGGACGTCTACTGAGGTCCCCAGCAAGCACAGGACCTCAGGCAGCCACTTTAGTTTGAAATTTTAAAGTGTCGGTGTTCTTTCAAAGTTTGGGACTACGTTGGAATATATGACCAGTCACACATTTTAACGTAATCCTGCCCAGTTTTACAGCGGTGGAATGTGTGACCGCCCATCAGGTCAAGCATTCCAACACTTTGTCTGCTGAGGTACTCATGAAAATGCCCAGTATCGGCAGAGATACCCGTATCGGTATTAGTGCATCCCTACTTTTAAGCATTCAAGCCTGGGACACTGCAAATGAGAAGAGGCATGAGGAGTTTTCATTTTGTAAACTGTAGGATGGTATTAAAGAAAATTAGCCAAAAGGAGGAACTTTATATTCCATGAAAAAAAGCCCCATAGTAAGCCCTCTCCTGCATGTCTGTAGAATAATCATTATGGTCACTGAAGTAGCAGTCACTGTATAACTGTATTTGTTGTTGCTGCAGCTGGGAAACAAACAGTTAAACCCCTGTGCTGTCCAGGAGGGTCACTATCTGCTGAACTGGTGGTCTAGAAATCTGATAAGGGATTACGCTGCACAGTGCACACTCCCCACAGTACAGAGATCTTTAATTTATGGCATTGCACCCAGGATCACTCTCTCTCTCTAACCCCCCTCCCCCCTTACCCTCAGAACTCCGGTGGCACCAAGAGAAGTGCTCTGACAGTTCACAGACTATGTATTCACATGTCCTGCATCTCCACCTGGGACCAGGAGCAAGTGTTAAAAAACGATCGTCCTCTAAGAGCAGAGGGAGAACTTACTGTGAGGAGCTCCACACACTGCATGACAGGCTCACAGCTACGGGCTCAGCAACTTCAAAGTCAGCAGCAGGGGGGCGGGGCTGACAATACAGCTACATCCAGATCTCTACAGACAGCAGCCGCTGGAGCTGCTTGTATACTAGCACCAGCACTGGAGCCACTGCACTGCTGCTTAATTTAGCAGGGGGGCACACGGGGGGGCAAAGCATAACACAGGGGGGGCAATTGCCCCCCCTTGCCCTCCTGTAATGACGCCTATGACTGTAAGCAAAGGGACATTTCCAGGAAAACTCTAAATTCTATGGTTGACTGAGACTCTGTGAGCAGTAAAGTGGAAAAAGACCCTAATGACAAGTCTGACCCTTGGGCCTTACTCTCCATATCTTCTTCCATCTATGCTAGATTAGAAAACACTGAGTTCATGCAGTGCTCATTTACACATTATGGCAGTTTTGATATTTGTATATGCATGCAGCAGCTACTTATTAAAATGCTGAGTGTAAAGTAAACCTGTGGGCAGGTATTTCAATATTTACAAATCCTTAACAAGCAGTGAATGAGTCACAACACACGTGCTCACTGACCTCTGTAGTTACAGGCACTGTGGGACAATTCATACCCTGCATATATAAATTTAAGTCTCGGCATTCCTTTTAATAGTACATGTTAGAACTTGTAACTTCACAACATCTAGAGATACAATAATTGCCTTAGCTACTATACAGTATATAGTGCAGAAGACAATTTATTATATTAATAATAGGGCTGCGGAAATTAACGATTAATCCTTCGATTAATCGTTAATTTTTTTGATCGATCAAAATTATTTTGATCGGTACTCACCTCTCCGCCGGCTTCCGGGTCTTCCGTCGGAGATCCGGTGACGTCACGGACATCGACGTCACCGGACTCCTCCCCCTTCCCCAAGTGGCTCTGTCGGCTAACGAAGGGAAGGGGGAGGAGTCCGGTGATGTCGTTGTCTGTGACGGCTAACGAAGGGAAGGAGGGAGGAGTCTGGTGATGTCGATGTCTGTGACGTCACCGGACTCCTCCCCCTTCCCTTCGTTACCTGACGGAATCGGGCCGGTGAGTCTCATGGTTCACACTAACATATTCTAATGGCAGTTCCCTGCAATAGAAGAGGTAATATACTCACCTCTCTGTTCAAGTGCTGCATCCTCTGTCAGTTTCTTCAGCTTTCAACACTTCCAGGAATGTTGGATACCTGTATCCCTCACTACACACTGTGGTTTAATCCTCCAACCCCTACAGGACACAGTATTGATGTACGGGTCAGTGGATGGAACCACAGTGTGCAGTGGGGTACAAATCCCAGAAGTGTCAAATGCTAATGAGCCTGATGGAGGCTGCAGTGCTTGGATGGAGACAAGGGCCACCGGATAGGTGAGTATATTACCTCTTCTATAGCAGGAAACTGCTAATAAGATTTTAATTTTTTTTAGGGTGACTGACGGGGTCAATTGTAAACTAAAACAGTGCAAATTACAATGCAATAATGATTGATAGGACAATATTTTTGGTTTTTTTTTTTCTACAAGTGTATCTACTTCAAAGTCAGCATCCCATACATTTGTGGATACTGGACCAGCACTTTTATTCCAGCTTAAAGATCCATTTTGTGTGGTTTTACAAGAAATCAGAAATCGCCCTATTACATAAAAGTAGTTGGATCTGTGCGTTATAATTAATCGAAATTAGTCGATTAATCGATTTAAAAAAATCGATTAATCAAACAGGAAAATTTTAATCATTACCAGCCCTAATTAATAATGATTTTTGCTTGTTAAAGATTTCTAATATACTATGTGTCAGTAACATTAAACCCAAGATAGGTTACATGCATTGATACATAAAATGTTGTGGACTCAGTTATCCAATTTGTTTGTCCACAGGTGTGAAAATGCACAAATAATTGAAAGTTTTATATTTGTTGTATTGTGTGTATGTTTTTTTCTATGTCTTGGTCTCTATATTATGCACCAGAGGAAGAATTAGGGTGAATTTCAGGTAAGCCTTCTGCCCATTCATTCAGTTTGTATATTTGCCCCATTCGTGTTACTCTCATTTATTAGAGTAGGATTGCACATCACAAGGGCATTTTTATGTGGCTGCTCCCTATTTCTAAATATATACAACCAAAACATCTGTTTTGGATCTAGAAACATATTACAGGGGTTATCTTTGCTGATGGGCTGGGCATATGTGTTTTTTTTTTGGTAACCAATGTATATTTTAACTTATGTAGACAAAAGAGACAGTTCCGAAGCCAAAAGGGTAAGGGCTGGAAGTCATGGAGGGCTTTTTAGGCAATTATAGGACCTTCACAGACACTTAAAATTGTTTTAAAAAATATCATATTTTATTAAAGACATTAAAAAGACAAAAAATAAAAAATATATGCTTGCTGGTGCTAAACTTGGTAAGCGTAAACCTTGTATACCCATGTACAGGGATGATGACAAGTTATGGTCAGTGAGTCCTTAGTTGTTATCAATGGACGGTTACTGTTGTGGAAAATCCTTTACCCGTTTTGCCACAGCCGTGGCTTCATCAGGAGGAACGTATTCCAATGATGTGGATGATTGTAACAATATATGAATATAGCAGCAGCTATTCTATTACTATATTGGAGTGAGCAAAACCGGACTGCAGAGGCTTCAATAGTCATGACCTTGGTTCCCCCAAGGGGGCCGCAGGAGAAAAACGAGCAACGAGAAGTGGACTGCAATGGAGATGATGCCTGTTGATTCAAATAGCATAGCATAAGTGTTGAGGCTTTCCTTAAGCAGCTAGATTTTGTAGCTGTCCACAAGCCTGTCATGCATCTACTTCTGGTGTCTTTTTTCATTGGTTCCTCAATTCTCTGTTCCACTGAATCCTTTTCCTATGTTTTCAAGTGATTGTTTGATGTGCAGAAGCAGGAAGAGGTGGCATTTCAATGCGTAGATTCTGCATACTCCAAAGTATGTGTAATCATTTTGTCCATTCTTAACATAAAGGAAAAGTGTGCCCATTATGCTCAGTGGTGGAATAATGCCTGGAAAAATGGTGCGGTGCATTATCTGAATTGTTGGCAAGACAATGCATGCATATCTTTAAAGGTCTTTTTGATTCATGGATCTAATAGAGGGCTAGTCTACCCTTCCTGTCTCCAGCATCATCCTATTGGTTAGTAAGGTCATCAGTTCTAGGGATGAGCCAATAGGAAGGCCCAGAGGTAGTAGATGGAGGGGAGTAGAAGTGTAATGCCCTGCTTCCCTCGGAACGTGTATGTGGCTCGCAACTGCGGAGTATGCGTTTCTGTGTGGAGGAATGTGGATCAGTCTATGCCGCTCAGTCTCCAATGCCCTGTATTTGTAGAGGCTTAGAGGGAGCTGCTACACATCATAGCCCCTTATGAATATGGTAGTATGCATATACAGGTTACTTCTTACGCAGGCGTACCTGACCATGTGGAGCGTCAATGAGTAAAGCACGACAGTAACTTCAACCCGTATTGAGTAGGATGAGGTGAGGTATAAGCATATGCGAGTGTAGTGGGATTCCAACACAACCACTACCGCAAGGGTTAATCGCAATTAGAAACAACTGACCACACAATGGAGTGTCACAGGAGTTCGGCAACAACACAATAATGCAAGTGAGTAGTATTAGTAGCTTGCACAACATACAGGTGAAACTCGAATAATTAGAATATCGTGCAAAAGTAATTGCATTAAGTGCTGCAAAAGGGGCCCAAACCAAGTACTGAGTACATATGCATGCTTTTCAGAGGTCCGATATTGTTCTATGTACAATCCTTGTTTTATTGATTGCATGTAATAATCTACTTTTTTGAGGTTGTGGATTTGCGGTTCTTGGGGTTTTCATGAGCTGTAAGCCATAATCATCACAATTATGACAAATCACGGCTTGAATGATCTTGCTTTGCATGTAATGAGTCTATCTCATATATTAGTTTCACCTTTTAAGTTGCATTAGTGAAATAAATGAACTTTGCACGATATTCTAATTATTCGAGTTTCACCTGTATATGGATTCTCAAATGTATCAGCACTAGCAGTATCAAGCAGGTAAGTCGATAAGAGTTATAGTTGATGTATATATGGATTTGTTAGTGGAGCTCAGCACAGCACCATAATGAAAGTAAGTAGTATGTTTACTTGCAGCACATATATGGAATCCCACAGGTGTCAGTCTTAGCAGTATCAAGCAGGTAATTTGATGAAGGTTATAGTTAGAGCACACAATGCATAGGTTCTGGAGTTCAGCACAGCACCATACAGATAACCACTATTGGGACCTAGCCCATATACTTGCGATTCGAGTATTCTTCAGGGAGTGGTGTGACCATGGAGGAGCTGCTGTGCCACGTAGAAGGGATCCGGATGGAGGTCGAGGGGGACAGCTGAGTGATCAGCATCCTGCTACAACCAACAGTAGGACGCCGATCAATTAGTGAGCAGCGGCTTTATGCCGAGTGCTCGAACGAAGTGGGGTGGAGTCCTGCGGCGCGCCTGTGCAGTCCGCCGTTCCTGTGTGGTGTCACGAACGCGCTCTGCGCCGAGTAGAGGGATTTCCTCTTCGCGCCTGCGCAGTGCGACTTCGCCGTCCCGAGGCGGCCCGCAACCCGTAACGACCGTCACAGCAAGCCAGCATTGCAGGTAAGTGTTTGAGTTGGCAGATGAGTGCACTCCAGGATTCCGGTCTCCTGAGATACTTGAAAAATAGTTGAGGGTTTGTGTGAGCACCACTAAAGCTGCCCGTACACTGTAATATTTTCTTTGTTCAACCTGCGGGCTGAATTAAGAAAATATAATAGATCACTTCATCAATAAACTTTTTTAGCACTTTTTATTTTTTTAGTTGTATTCGTTTTTTTTTTTACTTTTTAAATTTTTTATTTAAACAGGCCTGACAGGCTGCATACAAGTGATCTTGGCGACATCTCCGGGATCACTTGTACAAAACAAGTGGTGGCTTCCCCGCTCTACATTTAGCCCTGCTTGCCTAAAGCAGGGCTAAATGTAGAAAAAACTGCCCGCCCAGCTCCCAGAACTGCATGTCCCAGGCTTCGGGAGATAGGAATTCCACACCCCTGCTGCCCCTCTACTCCCTGCTGCCCCAAGGCCGGGCCTCGGCGGCCTTGTGGGAAATCCGGCCCTGAGTGTTGATCAAGGAATCTCCTGTTGTCTTCAATGCATTCTGATGGAGGTCACCGGCCTCTGTTAGAATACCCAAACAGAGGCGGCAGCTCATTGGCCGCCCGCTCTGTTCGTTCAAAGATTTTCCAACTGGCTCCTTTGATCAGCAGATCAAGGGATACCAGCAGAAAGAATGACGACAGCAGCACCCACTGTGCGAATTTCGGACGGTTCATCAAGAACCAGTCAAAATTCACATAGTGTATGGCCAATTTACATTCCACAATTTACTCCTGCAGCCATATTAGACACTGAGCAGATGGCAGTTGTATTGTAAATGTAACACAATACTTTTGCAGGGTGCATCAGTAATAATTCATAATCTCCAAGAATATTATTATCATTTAGATACCCTTGATACATGTATTTGTCTCTGTCCACCAGATATCTTACCATTACTTTTCTTTTGAGCATTTTAACAGTATATCTGACCCCACAGATTTCAGTGCTGCTTAACTTGATTAGAGTAGTGGCGCGAGGTTTCACATTATTTATGATCACTAGGACGATGTATGGGAAAAGCATCCAATCAAACATTTCCTTTATACACTGTTCCAGGAAACTTAACCTGATTGGTTGCCTTGGGCTGTAGCCTAGATATACTCATTACATCATGTTTTGAAATAAACGACATGTCCTTTAAGACATTTTCAGCTGAAAGTGGTGGTTATGGCCAGGAGAATATCTTAATTTTCTGTAGGAGAAGGCTCCAGGGAATAGAGACGCAGATGAAAATGGGTCAGGCAGGCATTTTTACAAGCTGTAGTGCAAGTGGGAATAGTAGATTGAGGTCATGTACATAATAAAATGCTGGGAAAAAAATAATTCTAGACTTGCTCCAAATAATCGGTGTGAAATCTGGAGTTAAAAATAAATCTGAGATTTTGCAACGTCTGTGCTACGGCCCTTGCTTTTTTTAAATCCAGCTGTTCAGGGATTTAGGCATCCTACTCAATCACTGCATTGCTCATTACCATAGTTAACGCACAATACTGCTAGTGGGTAATTTTTCAGGAATAAATGTTTCATAATCGAAACATCATATTTAACTGCAATAACTGTTTATTTTTGTACATTATGTCTGACAGAATATTTTATCTCACTTACCTCCCCTGCCTGAAAATAAAAGTGTTTCTTCTCAGGGAGGACAGGGAAATGCAGACTTGCAGCTTGCACCAGTCGCATGATATGAATATGCATATGCAAACAACAGATTTGTCTCTTTGGATAGTAGCATTGGATATATATTAGGGATATACATCAAATTATTCATAGGATTTCACCATTATACAATGCTACAATATATCCCGCGCAGGCTGACTCTCTCTTTCTCCCCCAGGTGTTTTGAGGAGATTTTAATGGGTTGATGTTTTTATATGCAGCAGTGGGGTATTTTCTTACTGCTTTGATGTTTGTGTTGGTTATTTTCTATAGATTGTGTTATTGTTGTATCGTAATAAAATTATAATAAATCTTATGTATATGGTCTAAGATGTTTCAAAGAAAACTACCAGATATTCAATCATCCTACTTAGAGGGGTCCAACCTTTTTTTTTTGCTTTCCTACTGTGTACGCGCACCCCAACCCCACTAATTTCTATGGGGAGTAGTCATGGTGGCCTCAAGCGCTTGCTCATAATTTGGCTTTACCATAGGAATGATTACTGGCTGTGGAGCACATGCACAGTACAAACTGACCATTTTTGGGAAACACTCCGTGCAACTCCAAGTGGGACCACACAGTAAAGATTGCTGAATCGGGACTGAAGGTAGTATTTGACACACTGGGCAGCACTCAGGGGGATGGGGGAACATTTAAAGTTACATTTGTCCCTTAAGCATTGATGTAGGTGAGACTCTAATGCACAGAGCGTGAAAACATCATTTCAGTACAAAGTAATACTGTATAGGGAGTCCAAGTGTCACGGCAACTCATTACCTCTTCCATCCATCTGTAAGATGAAGAGCTGGTTGTTAAAAGAAAATAAATATTTTGGCACAGTGGTGTTCTACAAATAAGGTGAAAGCTTTAGATTACACCACCTGAGCCAGTCAGCAATTTTATATTCAGACAGCTTTCAGCTAAATCAGTCTGCTTCAATTGGTAGTATTTATATTGTTACAGAAAACATATCAGGGAATGGTATAAAACATCTGTGGCTGTTAAATCTACTTTTTGTCCATTTCAAAAATGTATCTGGCAAAATGTATCTGCTATGACCCCCAACACTTACAATACAAAGAAAGTCAAAGTCAAGAGTACCTGTCACCTATGTATATATATAGCCAGTATTGTATTCCTTACA
Source organism: Nanorana parkeri (assembly GCF_000935625.1). Lineage (NCBI taxonomy): Eukaryota > Metazoa > Chordata > Amphibia > Anura > Dicroglossidae > Nanorana > Nanorana parkeri. The sequence goes on from NW_017306307.1 coordinate 2,803,363, forward strand.
TTTAATAGTGCACCAAAATTAGACTGGGACTTATGCATTGTGAACATCTAAAGTGTGTTTTTGGAGCTGCAGTAGGAGGTGTTAAAGCAGAAGAGGCCTTTATGATTAAGACAGATCTAGGAAATGTTGTACACATGGGGAGTTGTTCCACAGCAGGAATTCTTTACTTCAATAAAGAATTGTTTTATTCATGGTGATCCAAGAGTGGCTTGTTTTCTGAGAAGGATTGTTAAGTACGGCGAATGCGAGCCAGCTTTGCCTACACCTGTGGAATGATTCGCAGTTGGATGTCGGTCTAAGAATTGGAGTGGAGGACTATCTGCACTATCAAATGAAATATAATAACAGAGGTAACAAGAAGAGAGAAAGATGGGGGTTTTTTTGGCCCCGATTGACAACTCCAAGGCAATTGGCAGTAAAAAAGGATTTTAATAATTATAATTAAAAAGTGTTTTTTTATTCAAATGCAATACATTAGTATAAAAATTCAACACCGCCGCCCCCAGGTCCGCACACAGTGTGCGGCCCTAGGGTGGGGCGGCGGTGTTGGATGCTGCTGGCTCAGTGGTGTGTGGAGGACACTAATCTTGGCCCAAACTTTCCTTTCCATGCTTCTATATCATGGTATGCCTCCCACCCCCGACTGCTTGATACTGGATAACGGTACTCGCTAATCGCTCTCTCCCTTGGGGGGAATACGTGTGTGTGCCGCCCTGATGGGTCCATTGATGGGTCCATTTGTATACACACACATCAGCCTACTAAATTGATACTCTCCATCTCCTGAAGAAGCGCCTCTGGGCGTGAAACGTTGAGAAAATAATTTACTCCTCCATTACCAACTATCCGTAATTTTTTGTATATTTATCATTTGAATCATGTTATCATTCTAATCAATCAATTATGTATCATTGAGTGGGGTGTTCTTAAATGGAATGAGCAAAGATTATTCCCCTCCACTTTCGAATCAACTCCAATCATTCTCTGAATCATGTTACTATTCTATTTACCATTCACAAATGGAGTGAGTATACAAGGAGACATCTGATTACCTGGCTGCTTTTTATACTAATGTATTGCATTTGAATCAAACACTTTTTAATTATAATTATTAAAAATAATTTTTTACTGCCTTGGAGTTGTCATTTGGTGCCAAAACCCCCCCATCTTTCTCTCTTCTTATTACCACTGTGTCTAGGGGTGTGGCACCTACCACTCAGGTCCCGGCCACAAATATGAATACATAAAATATAATAACAGAAAAAAAGACAATAAAGAAAGCAAAAAAAGTGTAAGTTTTGCAGTGACTGACCTCAAAATTCAGGTACAATAATTGGGGCTCCATTAGAGGTCGTATACCATGGAGTCAAGATGAGATAAGTTTTAGTTTTACATTTATAGAATATCCTGAAACATATCCCTGAGCAGTCATCGGAGAAATAATATTAGGCAATTTGGATCAGAAATGTATAGTAATAAATCTCCTGCAAAAGCAGTCATTTTCACCTCCCCCTTTCCAACTTTAATACCTTTAAAATCCAGTAAGGACTCTAATAATCACAATATACGATCTTGTGCCAGATTAAACAAAATTGGCAAGAGGAGGTATCCTTATTGAGTGCCCCTCTGCATATGTAGTGGATTAGAGAGTTGGCCATTTATCAGAAGCCCTGTGACAGGGATGGAGTAGACATATCAAATATACATGGCAAAAATCATGCCAACAGCCCTGTTGACCAAATATTGCTTAGCCATGCCCACTCTACCCTGTCAAAGGCCCATTCTGCATCTAAGGCCCTGTTCACATTGAGCGATTTATCACGCGGTAATTCCCGCGATATTGCGGCAATTTACAGCGCGATATCGCTCTCCAATGCTTCTCAATGGGGCAAAGGGTCCTGCTGTCACGGGTCGTGTGTCGCTACAGCAGGACCCTTTTTGGAGCGGATTTAGCCGCAATTCAAGCTTTCTCAATGCAAGTATTTGCGCGATATCACACGATTTGTTACGCAAATGCGACAAATCGCGCAAATATCGCGCAAATGCGACAAACGCGCGATTTGCGAACCGCTCATTGTGAACGGGGCCTTAAAGTGACATTAAACCCTCAGATTTTTTAACATAAAACAATACTGTAATGTGTGCCTTACTGTAATCCATGGTTGTTTCCCTTCTCTTTGCTGCTCTTCCTTTTAAATCTGTATCTGTTCTCATGCTCTGCAGAACTTCTGTTTTGCAGCAGACTGCCTTGTCTCAGGAATCGATACACGGTGTCTGTGTATACGTTTGTATAGGCTTGTAACCTGAGCCAGCACTACAGTAAGAGGCCCTGAGCTGAAAATGGAAGTTCTCCCCAAGCATGAGAAGACATGAGGATTTAAAAGGAAGAGCAGCAAAGAGAAGGGAAACAACCATGGATTACAGTAAGGCACACATTACAGTATTGGTTTATGTTACAAAATCTGAGGGTTTAATGTCACTTTAAGCTTAAAAATTGCCACAATTGCTGTAAAACTTCCTACTGTCGAGTATCAATTTTGCACACAGCTCAGTTGGTGAGTTGTCACTAATGCAAGAAAATGTTTCTAAATCCTACTCACCATTATTTTAGCCAATAGTTTATAGTCTCAATTTAATAGAGATATGGGCCTATAAGAGGAAACTATTGTAGGGTCTCTACCTCCTTTCAATGTTAAAATAGTGTATGCTTCATTAGAATCTGGAAAGTGAGGACTATAACTCCAGATCTTATTATAAACCTCTGTAAGCAAAGGAGTAGTCTCCAATAACAATATTCTATAACATTTCATGGGAAAACCATCTGGTCCAGGAGTTTTATCACTAGCCAATGAGTTAATTGCTGCCCAAACCTCATCATTCTGTATTGGAGCATTCAGATTCTCCACCTGCTCAATTGTGAATTTTAATAAATCCCCTTTAGCAAGCACTGTATCTATCTCAATTAAAAATGGGGATTGTGTAGTATAAAGCTGATTATAATAATGTTCAAATTGGGCAGTAATAGATTGAGAATCTGTCAGCTTCAAGCTATAACGTTTAAGGAGAGCGGTACCAGACATTCTTCCTAACAGTGAAGCCATCATATTTCCCCATCTATAGAGATTATTTTGTGCAAAAAGATGACTAATCTGTACCCTTGCAGATACATGCGCATTCAGAAGCATTACCGCCTCTTGCCAGACCATTTTAAATGGTTAAGTGTTATATTCATGAGAATTCTTGTAGGCCAGTATAACCTGTTTCTGTATCTTCAAATATTCCTTTTTTACCTCTTTTCTTCTTCAAGATATATATGCAATTACATGTCCATGCAAAATCACCTTCATCGTCCTTCATGGTAAAACGGAAGTATCACAATAAGAGAAGCATGATCCAAAACTGTCAGATTACCAATGGTCACCCTACTAATATTTGTGAAAAGAATCTCAGATACATGTGATCTATTCTGTAAAATGTAGAGTGTGCTTAAGAATAAGAAGTATAATCTCATTCCATAGAATTCCTAATTCTACAAGCATCAATAAAAGAAGTAAAGGTAAACAAATATTTAAAGTCGTTAACAGACACATAAAACAACATGAATTTGTGAGTATGAACGGTCTAGTGCTGGGTCTATAGGGTACATTAAGATCCCCTGCCACAATAAAATTAGATGAATCCTGTTCCAATAATTTTTGTAAGCTACATGTAATGAATCAGTATTAAGTGCAGATACATTATATAGAAAATAAGTGGCCCCTACCACCTCGTTAAAATATAGACCAAACTTTTATTCAGAAATATGGCCACCCCCCTCTTTTTAGCTTTATAAGATATTGCTATAGTCTCCCAAAACCAGAATGCCTTGAGACCAAAATTGTCTAACTTTTTGCAATGCATATCCTGCAAGAATACCATATCAGAAGTCATTCTTTGGAAATGAATTTTCTGAAGAATTAGTTCCTTTTCTGTGGATTATTTAGACCCGCTACATTCCAAGACACCATCTTTAAATCTAGCTTAGATGTATTGAAGGGCATCAAACAGACAGGCTAAAAAAATGTCATGTTAAATTAAGACACATGCATAGGCCCTAAAAGGGAGTTCACAAATCATATCCCCCTCTCTGAGAGTACTTTAGAAATCGGTACAAAAGCTTTCCTTTTTTGTTAAAACAGCCACAGAGTAATCCTGTAAAATCAGAATCCTTTCTCCATTCACTCTAAGCTCCTGCAAATTGTCTCTTTATCAGCAAAGTGTAAATATTTTGCAATAACCGGTCCAGGTCTGTTATTTGAGCTCTTTCTCTCAGGCCCAAGACAGTGTACTCGCTCAATCTTGTGAATGTTATATGGCTGGAGTTCCAATGCAGACATAAATTCAACAGAAAGATATTTAAACAATTCCTGTACATTAATAAATTCCAGAATTCCAATAACATGCAAATTACGTCTCCTATGTCTGTTTTCAAGGTCCTCGAGTTTATCTCCTATTGTAGCACATAGGAAAGATTGTGCTGTTAGCTGATTTTGTGAGACTAACAATCGATCCTCCAAATCACATACTCGTTGTTCCGATTCACCAATCCTTTTCATATTAGAGGGTATTGTTTCAAGGACAGATTGAATATATTGCTATAAAGTATCAAACTTCTTATCAAAATAGGACAGGAGTACTTTGGTAACTTCCTCTGTGCTGGAATTAGTTATCAAGGAAGAAAAAACCCCAACCAATTATCTGTGTCAGGGCACAGATAATTGGCAACCAACCACAGTTTATTTCACCAAAGTCAGTCATCACACCAGCTAATCCAGCAAGCAGTATATTGCTAAAAGTCTGACAAGTCTCAGCTTAATGTTCTGCCTGAATGGATAAGTAACAGGGGGCTCAATTCACAAGACAATCCTGCTCAGTCCCTCCTCGAATTGTTCTGTTTAGTCTCCTCTCTCTTAGGGTCGCTCACCACCCGATCAGTTCAAGTTAGCCAGGTGTCCCCTTTGCCACGTGGGCACACTACCATCCGTCCTCTCCTTCTCCCCAAACTCCGAAAGAGGAGCCCTCCTCAATGCCTGCGCATTCTCCACATTATCCAGAGTCCACAAGGAGGCAGCGGTTTCTCTGCTTGAGACAGTGTGTCCAGGACACAATGAAAGGACCCAGGCTCCACCAGCCAGCAAACTCCACAGGTGTCTCCCCCTCCCCTCTCAGAGCACTATCAGGTGGAGTTGAGGGGCAATCAAACCGGACTGCATGCTGCATGTCTTTGGTTACACAGAGCCCACCTAAAATGCTGCCGCTTGCTGGCAGTTCGCTCCTGGAAGTCACCCGAAATGCTGCTCTTTTATATGCTGATAAGCAGGCAGTTGACACCGGAAGCTGCAAAGATATATTGGCATCACCCAGTGTGCTTTTTAATGTAGGGTGTGTGAGTCAAAATACAGTACTAGCTAAACAAAATTACAAATATTTCTGCAAGTTAAGCAGTTCACATACAGTATATGTATTTCATCTTTGTATTTAGTTGCTTAGCTGGAGTAAATATTTTTTTTAATTGATAACCAAATACATTCTAGTGAGGCTGAAAGGAGCCAACAATGCTCTCCACTTATCTAGTGCAAACTATGGCACAGCCATCTTAAAAATTAAAGAATGTATATGTAATATGTTCCATTACCAGGAAAAAAAATAAAGGGATTATTCCTCACTTTAGGATAGTGCATGGAGCCATGCAAATCATTCCGTTATGCCCCCAGGCCAACTGTGCATACAGAGCCACTGGTTTACAGTACAGATACAGCCTAATATTATGCAGCAATTTATACTACCTGTGTATGACTGTTTCCATTTTAGTATAGTAAATAGAGCATGGCAAATGATGCCACTTGTGCTCTAGGACCGCTGGTTTGGAGCCAAGATACATAATATTATTCAACTATTAATTCTAAATTACATGTAACTGTTTCAGGCTTATTGGTCATCATCAGTGCAGTGTGAGGAAACCATGGCTTCTATGAGGTAAGGTTTAGGGACCAGTGAAAAAGTATACCCACTCAGGTTTTGGTAAGCTTGGCTTAATGGAACTAAAAATCCCTCTACAATAAAGTTTTAAGCAGGCAGACTTTAGTAATTAGCCCATTTATGAATTGGGCTGTATATAAAGCACACCTTATTAGGTTCCTTTTATAATGGCTTCATGTCAAGTTCAAGTAGAGCACCTGTGCTGTATGATACTTGACTGGGTTTCTTTTAATCCCTATAACCGGAATCCTCATGTCCCCTACCTCCACTGCAGTGCTTATGGCTTGCTTGTTAGCAGACCTCAGAGCTGTCTCTTGCATGTGGTGCTCAGATAATTCTCATTGTTGATGTTTCCTGTGTGCTGCTGGTGGCTTTTGGCTGACAACAGTCATGATGGCCCTGATCAAGAATAAAAGGGAAACTTGACTGCCACCAATATATCACTTATTTTCATTTAAAAAATATTTATGATGAATTATTAGCAGATTGGGTTATATGATGTGGGGATGGGCTTGGGCATGTGTTCTCTGTTGTCTTGGTGGTCACTGCACCAACCTTCAAAAATACTTGGAGGGTTATTCACAAAGCTGCCGAAGGCAGCCGAGTGAATGACCCACCCAAAGTGAAGTGAGCCGAACGCTGTTTGACTATTCACTTTGGGTTTGTACAGCTGATTTCAGCCATACATAGGCTGGAATCAGCCATACACCAGCTTGCTTTGACTGGCTTCGATTCAGCATGTTCGACTGAGCCGAAATGAAGAAGGAGTTCGACTCGGCCGATCCAACATCTGGCTATTCCGTGGTACCAAGCAGAATAGAAAAACAGTGAAAAAAGTTGAAAGAAAAATGTTTACAAATGTAAATAAATTATCAATAAAAAAAAAAAAAGATTTAAAAAAAAAATAAAGATTATTGAAAAAGTAAAAAAAGAAAGATTATAAAAAAAAGAAAGAAACAATTGGGAGGAGCTAGCAGTGACAGCTAGCTACGCCCAACTGTTTCCTATTGGCCGGGACCTGCTAGAGTCTTTTAGCAGGTCCCGGCCAATGAAAAACAACTGGGCGGAGCGGGCCGTGTTTAAGGTTTATGCCCTTTCATAGATTGTTGAACTAGTCAATTGCTTGCCCTGCACTTATTGTAAAAATGAACATTCAGGCAAGTGTTGAGATTTTTCAGGTGCTCCCAGTATAACTATGACTGGCATGGGCTTTTTCAATTTTCAATGGTTATTTGGCTTATGTTCAGTGGCACCTATTAATAAATATGTGGTCTTGACCTTTCCAATGTTATATCATGATTTGGGTAAGATTGCTATTATGTGATACGTTATGCATATGCTTCTCAGCGGTAATAGCCAGTCACTCGTTTTCACGCAAGACCAGCATCTGTAGCTTGATGGAAAGCAGGAGTTACAGGAGAGCACAGGGGAACAGAGCCGAGGCTGCTAATTGATTATAGTCTGATAGTCTGGAGTTGTGTTTTTCTCTTTAGGTGTCACTTTAACAAAAGCTCCTATAAATACAGACCTATTGTGCCTAATGAAAAATCCAGCCCTAATAAGTCCTTCATAAGATGGAAAAGTGAACAGTGATATGGTAATTCTCTTTTTATTTCATGGCATTGGTAGGCAAAGTTATATTCCTTTTTGAAGTAAAGACAGGTTCATCTATATGTATCATGTATAGTCTAGCACAGTATGGTAAAATATATGTCTTGATGTGGATCAGTAGCCTTCATGACTGTCACACTTCATATTTCCCAAAGGATCATATAAAAGAAATATTTATAACCTTGGTTTTTACATTGTGGAAGAACGATCCTGATCAAAAGTGAAAACACACTAAAATAAAATAGTAAAATGAAGAGGAAAAAACACAATCATAACTACCTAAACCTACCAGTGTCCACATATTACTGAAATCATGTCGGGTCCATAGTGAGCACCGTCTCTCAGAACACAAGCAGGGATTGTCTTTTATTAGTTTCTCTACTGTAATTTATTTGAATAAATAACAGCTAAGCCTCTGCCCCACCTACTGCAACCACAAAAGCATGTTGTATAGCAGCACCAGAAACATAGGAATAGCCTTTACCTGGAAAAAAAATCAATCTGCTCTGTCATAGGGAGATTCAACAAGAACTCTAGGGAAAATTATTATTAACCCTTGCAGTGGGGCTACCCCTGTGCTGCAAGGGTTAAGTGCACATTTTGGTCTAGGGAGCTGGCTTGCTCTTAGAACGGCCCCTGCTGCCTCATCCCCCTCCACTTCATTGGTCTAAGGTCCCGTAAATCATCATGTCCAATACAAGTGTATTTGACGTTAGGACGCCGAAGGACATATCATCGCTTCGGCTGGCTCCGAGGATTGGTTAAGTATAACTAAGGAAAGCTATGCTCAGCACATTTCAAGCTAAAAAGGCTTGATCAAGCCATTAATGTTTCTTTGATGGATTTAAAGAGGAAAGAGGACCTGCAAAGTGGAACCCACGGCTATCAAATCTGGTGTGAATAACAGTCAGCGGTGGCAGTGCCCTTACTTCTTTTCTCTCTAAAGAAATCATAATAATTTTCTAAGTAATCGCTAACTCTGTAATTTTACAGCAATTTGTATCTATGTTCCAATACCATTTATTTTAGGACAACAGCCAAATCTATCTCTCTACTCCTCAGCTTACTTCTTCAGTCTCCTCACTTAACACTCATTTACCAAAACTGAGCTGATACTATCCCCCCAACCCCTTGTGCCACCTCCACCTACACAACTATCTCCTTTCACTATCCAAATCTTGCCATCTTCACCACATTTCCAAAAATATGTTCCTTCTTAACCAAAGACACAACCAAACAACTAATTCACTTCGTTGTTATCTTTCACCTTTACATTTTTAACTCCCTCCTCGCTGGCCTACCTCTACACAGACTATCCCCATTTCAGTCAATCATGAATGCTACTCCCAGACGTAAGACGTATGCTCCTTACCAACCGCTCAGCGTCCACTGCCCCTCTCTGCAAATGCTTCCACTGACTCATACTAACAACAACATACAAAGCCATTCACAACCACGCTGCAAGTTAAATCACCAACCACATCTTAAAGTACCACCCAAACCATCCTCTTTGCTTCTCCCAGGACCTCCAGCTCTCTAACTCCCATGTCACCTCCTCCCACTCCCAATCTATCTCCTACTCTGTCTGCCTTTAGGTCATCCCTGAAAATTCAACTCTTCTCCTTACCTTCTCCATCAACCTTTTTTTTATCACTTACTCCTCCTTTTTGAATTGTACGCTCTCACTAGCAGGGCCTTCCTAACCATCCTGTCTTGAATTTTATTGCAATTGTACTGTCTCACATTGTATTGTAAAGTGCTTCACAAACTGTTGGTGCTATATATTGTACATCTTGTAATAAATAATAAGAGAAATTGCTGTTACAAAATTGCCACAGTTACAAGCATATGTCTCATGCTGCAGATATACAGCCACAAGGCATAAAGACTGGACTGCCTAGCACAATAACTGCATTGCTGTTTTTTAGGAGTTCAAGACAAGAGATGAATCGTTAAGGGTACTGCTTGGCCACAATGTTTCCACATGATAGCAAATCTTCACTTTTTGAGTCCAGGTCCATATAAATCTGTTCTTATAAAGATGTAGTGAATTTATATAGATGAAGGCTGTACCCATGGCTGCTGCTGTTCAATGTATCTCCAACTCTCTAAGTGTGGGTTTTAAAGTGCTGCTCAAACTTTTGTGGAGAAAAAAAAAACACCAAATGCTTTTGCAGATTCATATCTTTTCACGTTTAACATATTCTCTCTCTGATTTTTTAACGTGAGGGACAACCTCCCATGCAATACTGTATACTGGTCAATCTCAGAGTAGTGATGAGATTAGCTTCTCTTGAGACAGAGATTGTAAGACTAATTTACTAAAAGAGTTGAAATGACTTAATAAGTAATTTCTATCTGGGTTTACTTTGGATACCCCAAAAAACTAAAAATTGCAGGGGATGCTTGTAATTTGACTTGTGCATCAGTGCAGATGTCTGGTAAAAGCAATCAGTCAATTACACAAGCAGGAAATAAGACCGTAGATGAAGTTCTCTACGAGCACCATAAACAAAATGTCTCCAGATTACCATTGTACAAGTAAGCAATCAGTTTTTTTTTTCAGTTTTAGGAAACGGCAATGTCATTGTCAGAATCTATCCTAAACAGGAAGGAGGACTGGTTTGAAAGGGGTCATTTATGTTAAAATGAAGAAGCCAAACTTAAATACAGGTAAGGGGGGGGGTGATACATCTATTGTGTGCTACATACAATGCTGTCTTAACACCTATGTGCAGCTTAATAACACATGCTAGCTCCAAACATGCAAATTAAATCGACACCTTACCTCCATGAGGTTTGACCCAATACAGGCTTGATAAACAGTTTATGTTGATTGAGCAACATTCACCATATTTATTCCCAGATAATTTTTGTACAAGTCATTCTGATTTGAGAAAGATAGGCAGATGATCAGCAAAATGTCTTCAAGAAAAATACAAGTCCAGTTGCATTGATTTATTTTACAGACATTACGTGCCCTATATAATAATTATACATGCCATTTTATTTTTTAGGGGAAGTAAATCACCTTGGCTCCACCTAAAATTCAGTTTTGTGGGTTTATTGGCAGATTGAATCACTGCCTGTCTTTAAGTCTCGATGACAGATCTGAGCATTAGGCTTTGTCAGAGTTCACAGACATGATAACACTAGTTATTGCATGCAAAGTTTGCAATGGGCAATTCCTGATTCCGGGTGCTGCTTCTATCTGACCCTTCTGGGTGTGCCAGATTCCTGGCCCCCCAATGGGCACTTTGATTCTACCAACTAGCCACTACATCACCGAAGAGTTTTGTAGTGACGTGGCAGACAGCAGGGGACCAGGTATCTGACACACCTGAAAGTGTTGGATAGCAGCAACTCCCGGAGTTCTTCAAGAGAGAGGAGATTCTACTCACCATCTGCTAGGAACAGTAAGTATAATCATCTCCTTTTACAAGGTGACTTTGCTTTATTTTTTATTCTGGTGACAGGGTCTCTTTAACATTTTGCCCTAATTAGACAAAGTGACAACACCTGTTTTAGCAGGAACAGGAATGCACATTTCTTGATGTAAAAATGTTAGTCGTGCCAAAAATACATTACAAATAAAGTGTGTTCCTACCAAAAATAAATCAGGGCTTATTTATTATTTACTAGTCCTTTATTTGTAATACATCCCACAATAATTGTTAAAAATTGATTTTTTTCCTTGCTGTGGGCTACAGTAAAGTTTTCTTTACTTGCATTATATTACCTAAGCCCAAATTTGTAACCAAAAGAACAACATTCTAGATGGTAAGCTTCCGTGAGCAGGACTGATGTATGATGCGATGCCATGAAATAAGTAAACCCTCTATAACCATAGATAATAAATAAATACACATGCACATATGCGAGAGTAAAATATAATTTATTTAAAATTTTAATAGTTGTTTATTACACATTTTTTAGAAGAAAACGTCTCACAGACAGACATATTAAAGGATTTTGATAAATGTTAATTTAGCTAAAATACAAGGAGCTCATAAATTAAATGCAACTGGTACAAATTGCCAGTTCTAAAGGAAATGGAATTAGGTTCTGAATCCTTAAAGCTAACCTGTGGTTACATTTATTCCTAGAAACAGTTTGACATTAGAGCAAGTACCAAATTATTGTACAGATGCCTGCAGAGTACATCTGGAGTCCCCTAGAACAACCTATGTAAATATTGACTTCCAGAAAGTCAGGGTATGGGTATGTCTACCTCCCACATCCCAGACTTAACTGCTCAGTACCTGGGTGACCTACTGGAAAGCCCAACTATTGCCACTTAGAAGGCACTCAGTGTATGATTATGTGTCAAGTCTCAAGAAGTCAGTATTTGTAAAATTGCTTTAGGGTGTCTCTGGAGATTCTCATCAGGCATGTAGAGTAAAATATCCTGGCACCATATTGTGTTACCTCCAGCCCCAATCCCACAATGCAATGCCCAGAGTGAAGGTGAACTTTCCTCAGGCGTATACATTTCTATGTCTATGGATATGCAAATAGCAAGTCTATTAAAAAAAGTATAGCAAGTCTATACTAAAAAAGTCAAAATTTTCATAGGCACTTCAGGAGGCTGAAGGGCAGTGCTGGAGGGGCACATCATTGTGAGTGTCAGCTACCAGAAGTATTTCCTAGGATATACAATCAGAGCCACAGGTGTATTTTACATTAGAAATAGTGAGCAATGCATGATTATGTGAAATAAAACAGTCAACACAAATAAAAATAACATTTCATTTTGTTTCCCTAGTTACTATATATGTGAGTAATAATATGCTGTGAATATTAAAATCAGATCGCTTACTGAAGGCATCATGAGCTGCAAAGTCCTGTGACCCCTCAGCTGCCCCCCTAACCACCGATGCCTCCCCATCCTTTCATCTTAATGGGTTTTATTTAACCTTGTACTTTTATTTTATCTTGTACTTATACTTTACCTTGTACTTGGCCATACAAAGTAAAATAAACATACACGGTAAATTTTGGGTGTTTTTGTGCCCCTTGTTACCCTGTTTCCCGTAACACAGACCCATGATTGCCTGATGCCTTAAAATTCCCCTAGGATTATTATGAAAACAGTTGGCTGAAGTAAACACAGCCTTCACCCTTAAGTGGTACCCTTAGGTTGTTCATTATTCCTCTTCTAGATGTTACTTAATATAAGTAATGTGTGCAGAGAGCCTGCAATATTGGTCACTAGCTCTTTGTTTCTGCGTGTGTTTTCTCTAGAACAGCCTCCACACTGCAGAACTAGTTCAGAACTGAGTCCCCTTCTCACTCCTCCCACTGTTGTGGCCCTATCCATTCCTATGGATGAGCCATACTCCACTGGTTGTTTAGATGACTCTACAAGTATGGTGTACCCATAAGACTGAATAAGGCAGCAGCAGCAGCATGCATCACATGGAAAGTATGGGAAACAGCATAGGAATGCAGAATAAGCCCCTCTGTGCTGTTTTCTAGTGTCCACACTTTCCTAGTTATTCACTGCTGGACTGTCCTGCTAGTGAGAAGACTGGGTGGGGTGTTATATTGTAGGGTTAGTGGTTATTAGTGGCAGAAAGTCCAGTAGACAGCACAGCGTCTATTTCAATCCACATCCACTAAAAAGTATATGTTAAACAGTTTTATAATCTGCAGAATATTCCTTAAAGCTTATTTTCCAGTTGGCTATCAAATTAAATTGTTAGTCCACCTAAAATTAATATTTCAGATTTAGGTACTGTAGATTAGGGATGAGCCGAACACCCCCGTGTTCAGTTCGTATTTGAACCGCCGAAATGTTCGAGTACGAACTCGAACTCAAGCAAGTGTATGGGGGTCGAATGTTTTTTTTTTTTCATATCATGGAGAATATATGAAGAACGGTAAGAGGACACCAATGTGGGTTTGAACATATAGGGCGGGCACAAATACAGTCAGGAACTATGGTTGATTCAACCAATTGTAGTTAACTTATAACTAAAATATCACTTTTGACTGGACTGATATTTTTTTTACCTTTATCTTTGTATACTTAAAGGGAGAGTATATTGCTTTTTGGTCAATTTTCTTTTCTTTTTTTTTATATTTGTTTTCTTTTAATGTTTATAAAATAATACAATAATATATAAAATAATAATATTTTAGCATAATTTGTTTAAAATCTTTTTTCCCCCCAATAAAATAGCATTTATTATGGGGAAATTCCATGATGCTCAGTCTGCTAGGCTTGGTAGGCTTTCTAAATGAAAACCTAGCACTACCTACATGCTTGTTGACAACTCATGTATATTGACTATACCAGATCAGTTGTATCGGTGCTGGCAGAGAGGAAGGGGGTGCCTTTCCTGTGGGTCATTCAGTTGTAATGTATATGTAATCAAATGTCCAGATATTCGGGGGCTAGTACCAACATAGAAATAATTAAGATTTAAAAAAAGATGATAATGTGGCCTAAAGCTCAACACCTGCAAGAGGTGAATATAGAGCATTCATATCCAACCGTTTATATTTAACAATTTAAAAAAATATTTGTTCAGTCCTGCACATTATCAATAAATAAATGAATAAAGAAGCAACTAAAATGCATACAAATATACTATAAATTCCCTTTAAAGTTTATGGCTATTTATTCTTTGCTGGTTTTGAACCGGTGTTCGACAAATAAAATGCGATCCTGCCATGGAATGTCAAATTCTGCAGCCCTAAAACTTGGACAGCAATAGTGGCAAAGACCTATGAGTACAATCCTTGCACTATTAATTCTAATGAAAGCATCTTATATGTTGCAAGGGACACTGGGAAACCAACGCAATCATTTCATTGATGACCTCAAACCACAACACAACTCCAGCTAAAATATTTCTCTTTTAGTTTTTGGTAGACTTGGGAAGAGCAAATACTTTGGTCACATTTTTATTGCTTTCCGAGACCCCATTGGAAAGGGTTTACCTTCCTTACTTCCGTCCTTGTGATAGCAGCACAAGAAATTAGGGAGTGGTTGTCATTTTGACAAGAAGACGCCAGAAAATAATAATAATTTGATGCTAGTAGTAGCCACTCCCCATTTTGTGACTAAAAAAAGCTGTTTTTTTGGGGGGGGGGAGTGCTGGTGACATTTACAGTATATATGGTCAGAATTGTGAGAAATGCCACCCACAATTTTTAGGACCCTTTATAGTATGGATTGCACCAGGTTTCATCTTTTTTAATATTCCTTGTGAGGACATACTTTAGGGTGAATGAATTAAAGAACTAGAAACCTGACAAATCATTTTCCTTCCCTGCTCTAGCTAAAACCTAAAAAAAAAATAGTTTGGGCTTGAATTAGGCTCTATCGCAAAAGCAAAATGGGAGCTGCCAATGCTGACCTTCTTCTGCACAATGCCACCTGTTTCTTCTGCAATCCGATATGTCCTAGTGTGCTGGAGATAGAGCCCTCCATGCAGCAAAGCAAGCTCCATACTGATTAAAGGGCTCTGGTTCTGACTCATAGGGAGTGTGTAGCACCACAGTAGAGAGAGTTGTTGCTTTACACACAGTAGTTAGGGTCTGCTATGTGACAACTGGGGTCAAACTCTTTAGGATGGCGGGGGGATGCTTTACTGTCTTAATGAAAGGTAAGGTTCTGCTAACTTACCAATGCAAAAAAAATAAGCTATTGGCATAGTTTTCTTTTTGGGAGGGTTTAAGAAGACTTTAATCATTTCTGAGTTTCTGAACCAAAACAAATATGCAGATCAGTAAAAGCAGACAATAGTAGGAACTCATTATCTGCTTTCTTTTATTGGCTCAGTGAGTCAACTTGGTAAAGCTAGAGGGTCAAAATGGCAGACAGGCAGCAAACTGGCATATTCAGATAGAAGTCAGCAATGGCATCCTCCATGATCTTAGTTTCCATTGCAATAAGTAAAATGTAAAGGAGAAAAAGATGGGCTTTTCCAAAACATATAAAGTGCGGAATTCTATAAGCATGTCTGGACACCTCACACTACCTGCAAATAAGGAAGCAGAAAAAAAAATGATACACAATATACAAAACAAGACGCCATGATTTACCAAAAATCATCTCCGCCACTGCTTCTCGTACTTGCTCGCTCTCTGGTTTTTAGTCGTAACATCTCCATGATACTTTTGGCATAAATGTCTCGCAGATTCACGTTTATATCCGACTCTGTACTTATGTTTTTCATGAGTTTCTTCACTGCTTCCCTCTGTCTCAGTGCGGCTTCCTTCATCTTTAGCATAAAGTAACAAGCAGCAAAGCGGTCATTAATAATGGCAATGGGCAAAGCTAAGACTAAAATCCCCGACAAAATACACAGGAAGGCAACTATTTTACCAAACGTGGTGTCCGGCCTGATATCGCCATAACCGACAGTTGTCATTGAGGTTGTCGCCCACCACCAGGCACTTGGTACACTGGTAAAGGTTGTGTCAGGGACATTATATTCAACAGCATACTCCAGTGCAGAAAATATAGAAATACCCACTGACAGGAAGAGAAGTAACAGACCAACTTCTTCATAACACTGGGCGATCGTCAGTCCTAAAGACTTCAACCCTGCAAAGGAATAGCAAAACGGTTATTTGATAAATATTAATTCATGTATATTATACCGCTATGTGGTTCACAGAGGACACTTAAATATTCATATCAGTCCCTCCCATAAAGGAGCTTAACCCCTTCATGACTGAGGCCCTTTTTTCAATTTTTGCACCCATGTTATATTCCACATTTTAGGCCTGAAAATGACGTAAAACCCCCCAACATTATATATTTTCTGAATGCCAAGACCCTATAGAATAAAATGGTGGTAGTTGAAAATTTTTATGTTGCGCAATATTAGCGCAACTCCTTATTAAACCCCAAAATTTAGTGACAAATTTAATTAAATGCCCCAAAACACAAACAAATGTTTAATAATGACAATCTACAAACAGATTCTTATAGATAATTGCCGGCTTTGTATTGTTTGCATCCATTATTTCTCTTTCCTTCCCAAGTCTTCTGACAGTGGCCATGTTTACTAAGTGCAGATTAATCCATCTCCCTTTACTTCCTGGAACTCTTGGGCATGATTACATAATTTGTGCCAAAGTGGGCTAGGAAGTGGATGAACTATATTTGTAAGTAAATGGAAAAACCTGTTTGTTTAACTAGGGAATGCAATATGATTTTATATCAGCATCCAGAGCTGCATGCTGCTGTGATTTTTAGTGAAAGCGGGGAAAAGGTCCACTTCAAAGTGACCTATGCTGTTGCTTTTGATATCCCATCTACAGTACCTATCTACAGAGGCTGTTGTAAGCTCTTTATTGCTTACTATTTAATGTTACAGCTCTCTATCAATTCATAGATAGCATCTGTCAAACTCTGTGTAAACTTTACTTTCAGTCAGGCTGAATATACTGATATCATCCTGGTTGGCTGGAATCATTTTATTTTTCCACTGGCCAAGGTCATCAGACATTTGGCCACTTTTAAGGAGAAGCCAAATAAATGACCACAACAAGAGAACATGCAGAAAACTAATTCCAATATAGGTAGAAAAGAATGGCCCTGGTGATAACTGAAACAAGGATTGCAGTGCTTCGATGTGAATACTACCTCAGTCACATTTTGTCAGGGCGCAATCAGCACAAGACATTTGATTGCAGTGATTTCAGCAACAAGAGGAAATGTAAACTTTTCTGTAAGCATATGTGCACCCTAACACCTTGCCAATCTATCCCCCTAACCTTAACACTTAACCTGCCTCTAAAATAACCCTGATCCTTAAACCTCCCTGATAACCTAATTATGAATATGGATACTTAAAACTACCCTAAAAGTTATCATTAAACTGCAAATCTCTCCTCCCCTAGCAAGCCCCCCAAGTCTGCCAATTGTCTGTCCATGATTCATGGAGATCTTCACTGTGGGACTGAGATCTTCACTGTGGGACTGCTGGGTGCCACACAGCTACTTAATGGAAACTCTTCCAGCCAAGAGGGAATGCACAGTGGATTCCCCAATTCATCCCAATGAAAAACTGTCAGTTGGCCTCAAGAATCAATCATGAAAATGAAGGGAATCTTCTAAAGAGTTTCCATGAAGAGGCTATGTGGCACCCTGCAGCCACACAGCAAAGATCTTCATGGATCTGCAAAACCATCACAGATACAACCACCACCAAGGGGCACTAAACCCAATCTTTCTAAATCAGGTCCTTAAAGGTTTCTAAGATCTCGCCCAGCTGCAGTGACAAATCAGTAGATATAAACATACTTTATCTGTATCCACTACCCTACGTCACAATCTAAAAATCAAAAATACAACTATGGGTGGAGGGTTGGGACTGCTCATCTGACGATGCATCACTCATCTGGACAGTAGGTCTCCCTAAGCTCCTGACTCCACCTTCATACTTCTCCCACAACTCAGAGCTCTAATTAGGGTAAGTGTTTGACTCAACACACCTCATCTTTCCCTGTTGTCAACCTACTGTGGCTCTAATCCTCTCAAACACTTTTGCGTAGTCCTTCTCAAGCTCTAGGGCTGGCGTTCCTATTACTGCAGCAGCATAAACTTTGCAGTTTGTAGACATAATAATAAATATATAAAGATCCCATTGGGTTTTAAAACACAACTATGTTAATTGGAGTACGGCGCTACAAACTACATTCTAAGTATAAAGAATGCTATGGCTCAAAAATCTGCTTTCTTGCTGGGCGAACTAAAAAACATATAACCTGTGAAGCCCTTACTTCAAATACTTTGCATTTTTATTCTATGCTCTGCTGAATATTGATACATATGTATTTCCTTTTGACCGTGTTCTGCCACAGACCTGCTCCTATGGGAGGCTGACGAGAATTTTAATAACTGGCTGCCTGTGGCATCAGTGTTGCAATAACAGGGAAGGTTAAAGGATGAACAAATGTATTTAATAATAATTATTTTCCTCATATATTACTGTTTTGCAGTCTCATGAGTAGCAGTGTGGAAGAAATGAATGCATTTTAATTATTTATGTTTGTGGCTATGAGAAATGTGTTATAAGTTGAACTTTATTAGTTTGTGTTATAAGTTGAACTTTATTAGTTTTTTTTAAAGAAATTATAAGAAAGGGCTATATGTACTACTGCTGAAATTTAAATGTGTTTTGAATTGTCATTATTTAAAGGTCTAGATCATCACAAAAAATATATGTGAGATAATATGGGTCACATTACGATTTAGCTAATTGATTTTCGATTGTCTTGTCTTTGGTTTTACTAAAAATACACCTAAAGGCTAATTCAACCACTGATCATGTTTCATGTTACACCCATATTTGGGGTTAACATAAAACATGATTAGAGGTGATGAAACATGGTGACAGTTGGCAACCCCTAAACCCTATTAATATTATACAGGATTTATATACCGCCAACAGCTTGCGCAGCGCTTTACAATATAAGAAAGACATTACAGTTTCAATTCAATTCAAGACAAGATGGTAAGGAGGGCCCTGCCTGTGAGAGCTTACAAACTGAAAGGGAAGGGCCAGTGATACAAAAGCTGGTAGCTGTGTGGGAATGAGGTGTTTGAGAAAGTGATAGTTTAGTGGTTAGGTTGAGGTGGAATAGGCTTCCCCGAAGAGATGAGTTTTCAGGGTTTGCTTAAAGACAGACAGAGTAGGAGATAGCTGGTGTAGGGATCTATAATTTTTCAAATTCTCCTCCTACACTTTTGTGATCTGTTAGGGTAGATTAGTCAGCTTAGCTGTGCTGGCTTGTGTTCTCTAAATGTGCAGTGATTATTCTTGGTCACATGCTGTGTTGGGTGTCCACCAGCAGGGTGTGCTATAGATAACACTCCACATGAAGGATGTTTAATGCCTGGCCAATCAGTAGGACTGGGTAGCCCGATGTGCATACTAGGAGAGCTATTAAATATCTGAGGCACTTCCTGGCACAGTCTCTTTCCCTCCAGAGTTTCCCCCTGTGAGGATGCCACAGTGATTCACTAAACTAGGCCCCAGGCCTGAGGGCCTAGGAGAGCTACATGTTGGATGTGTTCAGAGAGAAAAAGAACTTTGCTGCCTGGACTGTTTTTCCCAGGGAAGGTGATCCCCCATTCGAGCTATACCCCCACAATATATATATATATA
>NW_017306307.1:2823159-2836645 GCF_000935625.1 Nanorana parkeri
ATATATATTCAGGGAGAACAGAAACCACAGACAGACAGGTAAGTAGCCCGCTCCACAGGAGGTCAGAAATGGTCCTCACATTATTTTCTCAGCAGAGTACAAGAGAATGCCAAGAAAATAACAGCACACTACTACAATAACCCAAAGCACCCAGAGTTTAATTAACTGTTTCAGAAAGAGATGTAATCAGATTGGTAGCTGCTGAAGCTACTGCTGGCTATTGAACTGATTGTTTCACGATCGAGAGAATGGCACTACTAGGCTGTATGCTGTCTCTTATTATTTGAATTACAAACAGAATATATTATGCAAATGCCAGTCAACAAGAGTCCAGAAGCTTGAAATTAAAACAACTTAGAAAAAAATCCACATACTTAGATATGCAGACGATAGCACACCAATACCTAAACATAAGGATGGTTTGAGGAGCTTGTTAAAAAAAGTAAAAGGAAAAAGCTTATCAGTATGCTTGTTGCTCACCAACAAGAAAAAATAAATCATTTCATGCAGCCCTAATAATCATCAGCTAATAGAGGGGAAAAAAGCTCAGGCAGTGAGAGTTTTTATTATGCCGGTTTTTAAAAATTGGAGCTGCAGCTGCAACATAAAAGACCTTTGCTTTTTGGGGGAAAGCCCTGGCACATTCCCACAAGATACAGTTTTAATAAGCAAACACAAACTGTCAACCAAATTTCCAAACCAGGGTCTTCTTATTTATAACAAATGGCTGTGCAAGTTGGACCTTATAGTGGAAGTAAGGGTTAGAAAATCAACAAACTGCCGATCAACAAGCTTGCTATCACTATGTAAGTCTCTTTTGTCATAAAAGCTTCTTTCTATAATTCAGCATTTTCATGCATTGGACAGCTCAATGCACAGACCCAGCATGCTGTGGTCAAGTAAGTCCCATGCACATGCGTAGGAGTTACATCACCAGTCAATCAAGCAGCTGAATACTGAAGAAGATCACGGTAAAGATGGAAGCAATGGTGAAGGAAGAGCGCAGCACTGGAGAGGATCGATTTAGCAGGTAAGTCTACCTTAATGTGCTAATATGCTGTGTATACTAGCACATTATGGCTAAAAGCTCCATGTGGGGCCATTTCTCTTTTTATTTAAATAGCTTTACTTTTGTTCTAAAGCCCAAGTCTGGGCTCGGCTCTGCACCCCTTAGTAACTGCCTCTACACCATGGAAGCACCCAGCAGATATTTTTTTTACACTTACCTTTTTCTAAATTCTTCAGACTGGTCATAGGTCTTCTTAATCTTAAGTTTTCTTCTAGGTAAGTGATTCTTGATGATGCAAAGTGTGGTGCTAATGCAGGGGTAGAAAAATGAATGTGGAATATAGGAGCCAATCTTTCCAATCCTTGAGCCAGCTGCTTTTTTTTTTTTTTTGTAGAAGCCAGCTCCATTGACAACTAGAAAAAAACTTAAAAGATAGGCGCTAGCTGTAACTTTCCTAAGAATTAGCTACCTAGTTCCTGGGATAGTGTGATGAAGTCAGTGTCACTCTTTGTATCATAATACAGTCAATGAAGGTATGAAGCTGGTTCAAGATGCTGTGAAGTCCCAGTATAGTCTTCAGTCTTCTGGGTACAGTCACTTGGGGATTATGCAACCCAGAAAACTGAGGACATTTTGTGTCAAAGGAGAACTTTGGGAGACAGCTCCAGGCTGTATTGAAGCCTAGGCCAATTTTTTTATTTTACAAACCTACTAGGGCTTTTTTCTAATTGGCCAGAGTTTTATCTACCTCCTGGCATAGACTCCAGTGATAGCTGAATGCCATTTTATATGCTTTTCCCCTATGGTGAGAACAGTAGACCATGACTGTGTCATATGTATTGCAATGGCCAATTGTAGCCTCCATTGGAAGCCTGTTTGATGGGGTGACAACACTGAAGCACAGTTGGGAAACAGGTACTACGTACTGTTGCACTATAACAAGACCTTTATGGCAAGATCATAAGGTATTATTTTAATGAAAGCTGTAGATTTTAAATATTCAAACACTACTTCTGACATTAAGATGTTAAAGCTCATGTGAGATTTTAGTGCTTGGGTCTACATCTACATGAAGAAAGGCTAAAATCAGGGGAAATCAATGCTCTAAAACTGCTGTGTTGAATAAAACCTTTTGCAAGAAGGTCAAATCTGTCAATAGTTGAAGAAAATGAAGCCAGACTTTTCACAAGAGGGATAGATACTGACGTTACCAATGAAATGACTTGACTACAAAGACGAATAGGTTGTAGAAAATGTACAAATACATCAGAGAGGTAGGCCTGGTGGACTATACTGTCTGTAAGGTCACAAAGCATTGGATTCATCTGAATGACTGAACTTTTTTTTTTTATTCTTTATTTAAATCCACGTGGCAGTGAATACAACATCAGGGCAATTTGAAAATGTACATGCAAAAGGAGGAAGGAATCAGGTAGTCAAAAAAATGTAAAGAACATACAAACTAGAGAAAGCTATGGTGGAAAGAAGATAAAAAAAGGGAGGGATAGGAATAGGGGCAAGGAAGAACTTGTTGGATCAGGTCAGGTCAGTACACAGGAGGAAGGGGCCAGAACCAACCCCCCCAACATCTCCAAACTAATCAGTTCAGTAACAAATATATGTCACTAAGCAAGTCCATGTGGACTACATTATAAAGGTTGTCTTATACGGCTGCTGCATATTTAGTGTAGAACATGAAGTCTTCCATATTCATGATATCGTTAACTCTTAAGAATCAGTGCTGCAATGTAGGTGATGACTTTTGTTTCCAGAAGCTGGGTATGCAGGCCTTAGTGGCATTGATAAGATGAATTGTTACGTTTTTCCTATATCTGGATTTGGGAATTGGGTAATATGGAGCAGGCAAGCCCCCGGATTACTGCGTAAGTGGAGACCTGTCAAGCCTAGAACAATGGAGAGCAAACCTAGGACATTCCCAAGAGGATGGATAAGCATTTCAACTGATGAACCACAGCACCAGCATGTATTTATGGTGCCAGAAAAGTGAATTAATGAAATTGACTTTCTATAGTCTATGGAATTTATTACATTGGTAGCTGCCTTATCAAAGCAACCCTGTTGCAAATAAATAAACCAAAAAGCCTGTAAAAGAAAATCACTAATGCTTACCTCTCCTGACACCCGTGCCTCAGATCTTCACTCTCTTGAGGAGCTATGCTGGCCGAAGAATGCACTTGTGATGGCTGTGATTGGTTTACAGCGATCACAAGGTACAGAAGCACTCTGGTTGACTCTGTACATCCTGACTGTGATCTGAGCTGTTAAATGATATCTCAGATCACAGTCATTCACAGACACGAGTGGCCTTTGTGTTTTGTGGAGTGGCGTTTAGAAACACACACTCACCCACCTCCGTACCGTATTGTAAAAACAACTAATAATGAAGTGAAAACAGCTACTACAGAGTTACATTGTGCATTGTCTAAAATGTTAAAGATGAATCCAGGTATAAATTATTATGCATACTTGGACAGCTTGGCCCATTGTAAGTATGCATATTTTATACCTGATTGGCCCACAGGGATCCTGTAAAGCATTGTAGTATCTACTACTCGACTTCTGCAGTGCTTTACAGCAATCATATGGGTCATGTGGTCTACACACTACCTGCAGAAAAGCAAAGGAGGGAGTGGATACAAGACTGGTCCCCCTGCACAAAGAGAGAGAGCAGCAGTGACTGGTCTTTATTACAGGAAGCTCCTACACAGAGGCAAAGTTTCACACTGAATCACTGCACAAATCTGGAGGAAATACACAAAGCTCACCGAAATTCAAATAAGAATACACATGACTCTTGTGTTTTGACAATATTTGCTTATCCTGGAGTTCAGCTGTAATGATTAAGAAAAAGTAAAACTGCATTAATGTAGACATCCATATGCTTAAAAAAGATTCTTACAATGACATAGGAGGGAGTGCTGTGAAATGTTGTGTACAAAGACAATACTTTAAAGTTGACTATGTATGAAAATACAATGTCGTGCCATTTCGTAGCCCCTCTCCCACATAGTGCAGCAGTGCATATGCACTAGTTTGGAAACTTCAGCCTTTAACTGCCTCCCGGCCGGCCGTTGTTTGAATGCGGCCGGGAGCTTCTTATATCTGAGCGGACGTTTTAAACGTCCCGTCAGCCACTCCCACTCGCATGTGCTACGCGCGAGTGGGAACCTACCCAAATTTAAAAACAGGCAGCGATGCCTGTTAACATACAAGCGATCCACCAGCTATAGAGCCGGCGGATCGCTTGTATATGGTGCCGGTCGGTGAAGCCGAAAATAGTTAAAAAAAATTAAAGTTGCAAAGAAAAAATTTAAAGTTACACATAAAAAAGAATAAAAAAACACATATTTTTTAAAAAGTTCCCATCCATACATACACTCATGCAAACATGCTTCGCATGCGTATAATTGCGAAAACGGCGATTGCGCCCATTATGCCGCTCATGTTACATATGGCAACAAACATCGCAGTGAGAGCAATAATTTTAGGGCCATCGATCACTGATAACACTAAACTGAAGAGCGGTAAAAGCTTTAAAAGTGTCACCTATGGTCAATTTTGGGTATGGTAGTTTTTTGCGATTTTGCGCATCGCACAATTTTAAAGCTTGACATGTTTGGTGTTTATTTACCTGATGTGACCCCGTCTCTTATATTTTACCAAAAAAATGGGTAATAATAATTGTATTATAACATAATGTAAAAAAAAGAAAAACGTTTAGTTTTTTCAAAATTTTCTGTAATTTTTCCTTAATATAGTAAAAAATAAAACCCGCAGTGGTGATTAAATACCACCAAACGAAAGCTCTATCTGTCCCCAGAAAATGGTAAACAATTAATTTCAGTACAGCGTTGCATGACGGAATAAATGTCAGTCAAAGTACTGCAGCACTGAATACTGAAAAATGGCATGGCCAGGAAGGGTGTGTAAACACCTGGCCTTCAAGTTGTTAAACAACAACTTCCTCCTCCTTGCTTACCCCTGTTGGAAAAAAGTTGTTTACAGAGCTCCGTAGTTCAAGTTGAGATTTACACACTCAAGTGAATGAGCAAGAGCAGTTATAATTAGGGATGCACTGATAAATCGGCTGCCAAAACATATCGGGCGAAAATGGCACTTTTGGCTAAATGCTGAAAGTGCCATTTTTTTCTGCCGAATTAGCGGCGCATCCCTGATTTCTCTCCTGCCCGCTGGGCGCTGCTCTGTGTCCAGCAGGGAGGAGAGAAACTGTCACAGGCGGCACTGCCGCAGTCGGCCAGCGGTTGCGGGGAAGGAGTCAGCTGTCAGATCGAGGTCTCCTCCCCGCACCGCTCGCCCAGCCTCCTGCAACGGCGTGTCAGGAAGGAGAGCGAGGTACAAGCACTCAGTGATCGCTGAGTGTTATTGATGAACTTCAGGTAAAGATCACAACTAGTTCATTCAAATGACAGCCCCAAACCAGCTGACTGGTGGACTAGCTTCAGCCCACCACTAGTGGAGTCTTCCATGTTCTGTCTGAAGCATAGCAGAACCTTCATAAGGTAATCTACATTAGGGATGCAGCGCTATATTGGCCGACGAAACATATTGGCTGAAAATGGCACTTTTGGCATAATGCAGAAAGGGTCATTTTCTGGCCGATACAGCGGTGCCCCATTTCTTTCTCTCCTCCCCGCTGGGCGCAGCTCTGTCCCAGCGGGGAGGAGAGACACTGTCACACCTGGCCGAACGCTGCGGGAGGAGATCGCTGTGAGCGGCCGGCATCTCTCCTCCCACACCGCTCAGCCTCCTATCACAGATCGGCAGAGCGCTGTGTGAGCAGAGACAGCCAGCGCTGTCACAAAAGGCTGAGCTCCTCTCGCTCAGCCTCCTGTGACAGCGTGTCAGGAAGGAGAGCGAGTACAAGCAGTCGTTGATCAGAGATCGCTAAGTGTTTGTAAATAATTGAGGACAGAGTATGGTTACTATATCCTCAATTATGAATGAATGGGAAGTGATCTACATCACCTCCTGTTCATTCATTATTGTAGTTATAGTAAATAAACTATGTCCTCATGTTATGAATGAACAGGAGCACTCAGTATAGAGGATTCCTGTTCATTTATAACAGGGGCTGGAGAAAAAGAGATTGAGGACTCTGTGTCCTCAATCTCTTTTTCTATTTTAAAAGGGAAATATCAGGGGTCTGTTTAGACCCCTAATATTTCCCCGAAGCCCCTAAAAGTAAAGTAAAAAAATAAAAATATTTCATAAAAATGAATCAATAAATACAAATAAATATTAAAACATTTAAAAGTTTATAAAAAATAAATTAAAATGAAATATTTAAAAGATTTGAAAAAGTTAAAATAAAAAACATTTTCAGTTTCGGCCTGACATTTTTTTTAATTTCGGTTTTGAAATGTTCATTTCGGTACACCTCTAATCTACATGACACACTTCCAATCACAAATCCAAAAGGCAAGGGACTTTGTTACTTATTGGAGGGTAGTGGGCTAAGCCATGCCAATCATGCTTGTATGACTCTGTGCTGAACTCTAGATCCAGAACCATTGATTTATAGCACAAATGCAGCCTACTATTATAGATCCATATATTCATGCTTGTTTAGCTCTCAGCAGCGCAGTTCATGTAAACAAGGGTGTCTATGAAGCAAGGCTTGGAAAGTAATGGGAAAGTATAAGCAGACAGGTTATAGTGAGATGGACAAAAGGAAAAAAACTGTCAATGGAAGGCTTTTTGATTCCTTTAGTCCCACCTCATCATAGCCTGTGTGGTTCTATTTTTCATTTTTTTGTCCAAAACTGAAAAAAAGCCTTTACGAGTCTGTTATATTGTCAATTATCACTACATGTTTATTTGTTCACAACTTCAAAGCTTCACTAAAGCACAAAAAGTCTACGGTACTTCCTGGTAAAACTTAATTTTCTCATTAAATGAAAAAACACCATATTTTAAGTTCTGCCCATTATAGCTTCCAGAAGAAACTTTGCTTTACTTCAGCTCTTTAGCTTCAGCTTTCACACCTAGTTTACACAGGGAAATGTTTCTTCTTTACTCGTCAGCAAAGCTAAAATTACAATTCTTATTAAGTTTAAAAGCTTTGCTTCATATCCATAACCACTGGGTGTATTTCTGCCTGTTGCTTCTGTGCAGCAGAGTTCAGAATCCTGGGGTGTAGAGCATAAAACAGCCTCTGTGCTCTGCCAGAAAATGTTTACATACATAGAGCTTTGAATGGCTAAAGGTGCACTTATACACAGAAAAATATAACGTAGTATAGTATGCAATTACAATGAGGCTATATTTCTAAAACTAAAGAGGTATCCCAAACACTTCAAACTTACATTCAGGAGGTTTTAGAGTCAAAGTGTGTTTTTTTAAATCCTTTTAAGCATGCGTGGAACTTCAATAGAATGTTAGTTTTCAGAAGTGAGAACAATTATTTTTTCAGCCATTAACAAACCATTTATATGGTCTATTACAAACACATATGCACACACAATGCATAAACACACATAGAGGTCTATTTATGATTGTCATGTGAAACAGGATACACATTTGTTCTGTGTGAGTTAACCAGCTGTTCCGAAAATGGGTCAAAAGTTAAAGTTTTTACTGCAATTTCTCTTCTAGTCAAATGTTCTTCAATGGCAAAAATACTGCATTATGGACAGTTGAGGGAGCTGGGGATCATAGGAAATAAATATGTTAGTATGATCCTCAGCTCCATCTAGTGGCCATAATGCAGTATTTCTCCCATAAAATAATGTTTCGTCCACAAGAGAAATTAGCATTCGCATTGGGTGATGCAGGTAAAACCACTTTAATAAGTATATACAATAAATCTGCTCGATCAATTAAATGACTTGATGAGGACATATTACCAAAAGTCATCCAGAGGAACTCCAGGTCATGTCAGCAGATGCTAAAACATTTACTAAGTACACTACACCACAAAGTAGCTGACAACAGGAGAAGGCGCAAGCAAAGATGGATTCTCAGAGGTCAATGATGTAAGGACCGAAGGGAAGGAAAATTCAAAAACATCCCAAGCTGGTACAAAAGGAGAACTGAGATTATATCCTAGGTGATAATGGTACCTCTACTTAAAACTAACATGATTCAGGGCTATTCCCTTCCTCAGGGTTACCTTAACCTTAAACTAATATTCAGCAGGCAGCTCACGCATTTGCTTTAAAGAGGAACCAACACTTTGCCACACTTTGCCCATTCTAGTGGCAATGTCTGTGTAAAGTATCCTTGACCACTTTTTACAAACCTCTTCAGTACTGCCCCACCACTCCTTTTTCTGTGACTAGCATTACAAAATACCCGGTGCTTCTGGAATAGGAGGAGCATGTGACTTCTTTACATGATGCAATGCTAGAACCTACCCACCATTCTCTAGGCCTGAGTGCTGTCACAGGACAAACTGTATAAAGTCACCACTTCCTCTGAGCTCCGACACAGGGAATTTTCCCTTAGCTTAGCGAATGAGGTGAAGCTCTGCTGACTTTAATCATCCAATCATGTGCAAACAAAAACACTGTTTATTTTTATTTCCTTTGCACATGATTGGGTATTCACATGGTACTGGTACTCTAGAACAGTGAACAATATACTGTGTCAAAACGAGTTGTCTATATCAGCCTTTCTCAACCAGGGCACCCTAGAGTGCTTTTTGGCTTCCTCAGGGGTACCTTCAAATTTTGGCCAGCACCATGGAAACGAGTGACGCTAATCCAGTAACAGTGGGATCCATTCAAAAACGTTTCCCTTTGTCCAGGCCTGCTTTGACTCTCAATCTCTTCTCTGTGAAAGGGGGCTTCCTGATGTAAAGAAAGGGCTTCTGATGTGAAGGCAGGATTCTGGTGTGAAGGGGGGGTGCTGATGTGAAAGGAAGGGAGCTCTGGTCTGAAGGGAGGGCTCCTGATTTGAAGGGGGGACTCTGATGTGGAGGGAGAACCTTATTTTTTGTGTGTTTTTGAGTGTGTCTCCCCTGAAAATCCATACCAGACCCCGATCTGGAATAAGGGTCTGCTATGGATTATGGAGGGGCAACATGTTGTCTTTTTACATTTATTACTGGGGATGACTCGGGGTCACTACATTTTAGACCGTGTGCCTCAATATTTTGCATATTTTTTTTAGGGTGCCGTGAATGAAAAAAGTTTCAGAAATGCTGGTCTATATTTCAGACTTTCTAGATTTGCAGTTCTGTTTTGTCAGTGCGTGATTTTTCACTGCACGTGGTTTGCAGTGAAAGTTAGATTCCGACCTTACACCTACAAGTCACTTCACATTTTCCATAAGGGTGAGATCACACAGTAGTTATAAATACAATGCTGCTGCTGCTTGCCAATCACATGTTTTTCATAAGAGGGTAAAGAAAAAGTTTCTGTGTATTAAAAATGTGCTAAAGCTTTGCTATGTTGGTGAATATTTTTAGCTGTTATGTGTATGAGAAATAGATGTTGCCAGGCTGCTGCTAATTCCAGTTGAATCTGTAGCATAAATAAAAGCATAGTTTTATGGGACTTCCTCTCACTTTCTATTGTATCTAAAGGATAGCAAGTAAATGAGTTCTCCCCAATACAACCTAGATGGCAGAAACAAAACTGTGAGGGTCTTTAACAAAATTCCTACTCCATCTGCAATTTAAAAAATATGTGTGTGCTTTAGATACACTTTATTTTTCTAAAATAAATATACAACTGTATTGAAGAGGAACTAAGCTGTGACCTCTGCAAGCTGTGCCCAAAAAAGCCAGGCACAGGGCAAAGGACTAGACAGTAGTATGGCCTGCGGTCTCCCTGAAACTGATCTGTCACTATTGTTGACTTGACTAGGCCCTATACTTCTATGGGAGCAGCCATCTTGGTGGAAACAGGGCTTTGCTTCCTCACGTCAGAGCCTCCAGCAAGGAGAACAATGAACAACACATTAGTGGGCAGCACTTCTGCCTTGTAGCACTAGGGTTTCCCCAAACTGTTCCCACAAAGTTGGGAGCATGAAATTGTCTCCACTTCTCTGGAGCCCAGTGGTGGCGCGCTTTACTCCGCTGCATCCGACGCTTTGCATTGCACTTGGTGATGAAAGGCTTGGATGCAGCTGCTCGGCCATGGAAACCCATTCCATGAAGCTCTCTACGCACTATTGTTGTGCCAATCTGAAGGCCACACGAAGTTTGGAGGTCTGTAGCTATTGACTCTGACTAAGGTTGTACATAGGACTCTTCATTTTATCCTTCATATGCGTTTTTCGTTTCTTACCTGGTGATTCTGTCAGTAACATAACTTTTTTTTTGCAACCTGACAATGCTAAGCCACTGTTAGCAATGCTAGCACTTTTGTCAATTAACCTTCAGTTGGCAGTTGGGCTGCCTATCAGATCAACAGCCCAACGGTCAACTTAAAGTGTATTTCACTTTTGCATTCCAATTTGAGAAAAACCCTCTATATGTTTGTTATGTGTTCACAATCACACAGCACAACAAAAAATAATAATAAAAAATTCTTATCTTTTAGATGTTTTGTTGCAGCAGGCAACATGGCTGATTCCAGTTTTTTTTTTGAGCACCATCACAGTGATCTGTCCTTATAGAAAGACTATGGACTGAAATGTGAGGATTGTATTTCTCTCATTAACTTCTTTAGAATACAATGCAGAAGCTAGAGTTGTGATCGTTTAACTCTTTATTGGGACATACAGTGTTCAAATCTACTTTACAAATTATATTGAACAAACCTCTCACCCCTCACAACCCCTCCTAACATTACAAAGAAGGAGATACTTTAACCCTTAAAGCAGAGCTCCAGCATTTTTAAAAGTGGGGCTATCCTTGCACTGCAGGGGTTAACTGCTTATTTTAGTCTTGGAAATGGAAAAAATAAGTTAAACTCACCTGATCCTCGATCCTGCAGCATTGACTGCTCACCTCTTTCCCCCTCCACTCCCCTTGTGGTGTGTCCCTCAGCATCGTCCCACCTATTACCAAGGAATGGACCTTGCACAGACATGTCAGCGTGGCTTAGACAGCCAGAGTCTGGGGGGAAAGCGGCTGGGAGGGCCGTTCTAGTAGCCAGACGGGATTGAGAATCGGGTAAGTATTTTTTTTTTGTGCCCCTAGACTAAACTGAACAGTTGACCCTTGCAGTGCTGGAGTGGCCCTGGAAAGGGTTAATTTTTTAAAAACCTGGATGTCCTCTTTAGGAAACCAAGAAACCCTAACCTAGGTAAAAGCAATTTACACTGCAAGAAGCCTTTTTTTTTTTTTTAGCTTATGCTGTGTGAATGGGAACTATAAAATGAGTGTTATCCAAATCTGGCTATAATAGTGGAAATACACTTTAAGGAATGTACAGAGTAGGCTGACGACCCTTCCATTAATCAGGAGATAGTGGCTCAGTTAATCTGCAACAGGAAGTGCTGTTGTTGGCCGGATCTCCAGGTAAGAAACTTTGGAACAGATTTACAAACAGATCTACTAAACCACTTGCTTCCGCGGGCCTTTTTCCCCCCTAAATCTCATTAAGTCCCAGAGCATTTGTTTTTTGTTTTGTCGATGTTTTAATGCCACATATTATGGTTGTGACCGATGCAAAAATAATTACATCCAGTTTACAGATGATAAAATTGGTGGTAATAAAGACCAATTCTGACCTGGCGTACACAGAGACACCGGTGCCAAGAGTTGGGAATGTACATGCTGGGAAGCTGTCATGAATGTGACAACTTCCTGCTCATGGTTCATTGGTTGCTAGGGCACTAGGCTGCCAGCACCCGAGCAACCAGTTCTGCATCCCCAGTCCCATTCAGCTGTCGGCAAGGAGATTCTACAACCGGCAGCTGAATGTAATATAGGGGTGGGGGATGCTGGCTGACATAATTATCAAAATCGAGCCATATTTGGGTAATGATGGCAGTCAGCATTCCCTGCCACTTTGCTTACATTCAGTTGTCAACACTTTTTTGTATGTTTTTTTCTTCATTAGTGTCTAGATCTGGCGGAGACCTGACCTAGACCCCCACTGCAGCAGTGCAGCAACAGATCACTTCTATTAGTGCTGTTCTATTGCTGGCTGCAATCAGTGATCTATTGCTGCTTATAGAGGCTAAAAAGAGCTGCAATAGCTCTGACAGGAAGTGCTGCGATGTCACTCATGATGTCACATCGCTTCCACTGTAAAAACAATGCGGAAGAATTTTATTGATAGTGGCCTGCTATAGGCGCTCCTATGGAGTGCTGTTTAGCAAGATCAGAAGCCCAAGAGCTGACCAGAAGCCGCAGGCACCTGACAAAACCTCTGGGTGCCATTTTTAAAATGGTGCTGGGGCCAACAACCTTTGCCCCTGTGCCATGTTAAAGTGGAACTTACCTCACCTCCCCTCACTCCCTTGTTGGCATCAACATGTTCTCCTGGGTGCCAGAAGGAGGAATGAATGTTCAGGTTCCTATTTTTTTGCATTCAGGGGAGTAACTAGAAATCACAGGGCCCCATAGCAACATTTTGTATGGGGCCCTGTTATTTCTAGTTACACGCCTTGCAGAGCCCACTTGGGATCGCACACAGCCCATTTGAGAGTGACCCTGCAGAGCCCACCATAGACTCTCTATGGTGGGCTCTGCAGGGTCATAGGTGGGCTGGTCACACCCCTTACCTGTCAGCCACGATCCGCTGTCCACCTCCACCTCCTCCACGATCGCTGGTGGGCCCTGCCTCCTCCTCTGTCGCCAGGCCAGCCTCCTCCTCCGCTGCCAAGCCCGGGCCCGCCTCCTTCTCCACTGCCGGGTCCAGCCTCCTCCGCCGCTGCTGGCTGTCACTGACTCAGCAGCGTCTGTGGAGAGGAACGTGCCACTGCACAGATCACTGTCAGTGATCTGAACAGCGGCGCGTTCCTCTTCACAGCCGCCAGTGACAGCCAGCAGCTTGAGATGCCATAGCGAGCAAGGATGTCCTGGCCGGGCCCCCCTGTGCCCCATAGCGGCCGCCTGGGTCGCTATGGCGATTGTTACGACACTGTTTCTATCTAACAATACATTTTGTGTTTTTTTTAATTTGTATTATTAATGAACACATTCACACAGGTTAAATTCTGTTTTTTTCATAAGTTCCCGGAGTACAGCATTCATTATTTATTACTTTTACTACGCACCGTTTTTAATATTTTATTACAGTAAATTCTTGAAGTAAAATTCCAGGCAAAATATACATATTTATTAGGGAGTAACAAGAAATCACAGGGCCCCATAGCAACATTTTGTATGGGGCCCTGTTATTTCTAGTTACACGCCTTGCAGAGCCCACTTGGGATCGCACACAGCCCATTTGAGAGTGACCCTGCAGAGCCCACCATAGACTCTCTATGGTGGGCTCTGCAGGGTCATAGGTGGGCTGGTCACACCCCTTACCTGTCAGCCACGATCCGCTGTCCTCCTCCACCTCCTATTCCCGTTGCCGGCGCACCCCACCT
>NW_017306307.1:2837089-2838248 GCF_000935625.1 Nanorana parkeri
GGGCTCTGCAGGGTCATAGGTGGGCTGGTCACACCCCTTACCTGTCAGCCACGATCCGCTGTCCACCTCCACCTCCTCCACGATCGCTGGTGGGCCCTGCCTCCTCCTCTGTCGCCAGGCCAGCCTCCTCCTCCGCTGCCAAGCCCGGGCCCGCCTCCTTCTCCACTGCCGGGTCCAGCCTCCTCCGCCGCTGCTGGCTGTCACTGACTCAGCAGCGTCTGTGGAGAGGAACGTGCCACTGCACAGATCACTGTCAGTGATCTGAACAGCGGCGCGTTCCTCTTCACAGCCGCCAGTGACAGCCAGCAGCATGAGATGCCATAGCGAGCAAGGATGTCCTGGCCGGGCCCCCCTGTGCCCCATAGCGGCCGCCTGGGTCGCTATGGCGATTGTTACGACACTGTTTCTATCTAACAATACATTTTGTGTTTTTTTTAATTTGTATTATTAATGAACACATTCACACAGGTTAAATTCTGTTTTTTTCATAAGTTCCCGGAGTACAGCATTCATTATTTATTACTTTTACTACGCACCGTTTTTAATATTTTATTACAGTAAATTCTTGAAGTAAAATTCCAGGCAAAATATACATATTTATTTTTAGTTTTTGGTAGAGTGCAGAAAGGTTAGATCCTCTGTGAGGTTTATTTGTCTGTTTGTGTCTGTGATGTAGAGATTTCTCCTTATTTCCTGTCCTGGTGACCAGGGCCAGATTATACACATGGTAGCCTAGGAGGGAGCGTAGTGTCCGATGGATACCCAAGAGACACAGCTATAATCTGAATTCTCATGCAGTAAGCCAGGGGGATTGTGCAGTTGGTGGAAGCTGGGCATCAGTCTGTCACTTCATAAGGGAGGATGTACAGTTGATGTCTGATGGGGCGGGCTATACCAGGGCTATAGATATTTTTTTTCTGGTGGGAAAGTCAGTCTTGGGCATCCAGAGTAAAACAGTGATGCACTGCCGCAAAATATGGGTGTGGAAAAATTTTACTTGCAGTGGGAGAGGTTATAACTTATGGCAAATTCCTTATACCCACAAAATATGCTTTAACTACCTCCCGGACGGCCGTTGTAAAAAAACGGCAGGCCGGGAGCTCTCTAGATCTGAGCGGGCATCTTTAGACGTCCGCTCCGACACGCCCCCTCGGACCGC
>NW_017306307.1:2839460-2852014 GCF_000935625.1 Nanorana parkeri
CCCCCCAAACAAATTTAAATTTACACATAGAAAAAGAATACAAAAACAATCCCTAGTGCCCATCCCTAGTGCTCACATGGCAGGCTTACAATGCTGCTGCTAATTCTGGCCAGTGGCTTAGCTTTGTTAGCCTGTAGCACAAAGTGCTTTTACACGTTAGAAACTTTGTAACAGTTTCACAAAATGCATTTGCTTAAGAAAACAGTGTACAGTAGAGCATGATGACAAATGTACTGAGAAGATAGGGTTCACATACACTTCACATACAATCTTCACTACTATAATATAGAAGGAATCAATGTAGAGGAGACATGTGGCCACATTGTTTACTGACTATTGTATAACAAATGTTGGTGGAAACATTGTAATTCTATCAAACAGAAAAAATGGTAAAACAATCTTATTAATTCTGCAATTGTCTCTGAAAACACATTTAAATGGGGAGTGACATGTTATCTTTTGAACAGTTTACATCATTATTTAAAATGTTATTATATGCATACTTGTGATGTAAAGTGACCTTTGCCTTACACACAGAATGTCATTCCAATTAGGTTGGTAGTAGATACATTTGTTTCGTTCCTACCATAAGGCAAGGAGAGGGTGATGTTTGATGACTACCCCTTAGGGAAAGTACAGTAGAGCCTTGGTTCTCAAGTGGTGGGTCGTGACCCAGAAGTGGGTCGCGACTCCATGTTCAGTGGGTTGCTGCGTGCCTTCCACTTTTCCAAGTAAGGGTCTTCTCAGCCTCCCCCTAGTGCAGCACTGTCAGTTCTCGCACCAAGCAGCATTCAAAATATTCTGCCCGGCGCTGAGTGTCAGCTTGAGGTGGGGAGGGCTGGAGCTATGGCCCTAAGGGAGCACCATCCACACGTGGATTGCTTACAGCTCCCTCACGTGCCCTGTAGAGGTGCCTGGACCAGAGTGACATCACATTCTGGCTCCCGCCACCCAGGGCAGCCTTCAGAAATTTCGGGGCCCCTTACATGGCTTTAGGCCGGGCCACCCCTGGTAACCCCCGCACCACCCGGTCCCCCCCGCACTGCCGCCACGCTGAGCCAGTCACACTGTTATTATTATACATGTATATAGCTTTGACATATATATATATATATATACTGCAGTGCTGTACAGAGTAGCTTACACTCTAATCTCCCCATCTTCATGCAACTTTCCTTTCTTCCCCCGAGATCTTGGGACTGTCAGCTGCCGATCCCCCCACACTGCAGTCTCCCTGCAACGACGTGATCATCTTGGCGGGCAGCGGCGGGAGAGAGCTCAGAGCTAGGAGAGGCGGGGAGGAGGTGCGGCGTGAAGCGTGCAATGTGTGTGGAGCCGCAAACAGGGGCAACTCATCGAAAGCCGACTAATCGATGATGGAAAACGTTGACAACATTTTCCATCATCGATTTTAATCAATTTAGTCGATTAGTTGTTGCAGCCCCGGTCCCATCAGTCTCTGTGCATAGGAGCCTACCCTCTAATGTCCCCTCCCCCACAGTCACATCAGTCTCTGTCCAAATCTACTTTTGGACTTTTTTAGGGGAAGAAATTATCTATTTTAGGTAGCTGGCACAGGTTGTGTTGATGGCAACATGTCCATCAATGATGATAGTGTGCCTAGACATATCTCTACACGACCGAAGAAGGTAAAATTGTCATGAGCAGTAATATCTTGTATAGGATCTTAACGGAAAGGCTGGAAAGGGCTGCCCTCCTTCTCTTTTGTGTCAAGCCCTCCTTATCGCCTAATGGGATCCCCACATCTTGACCTACACTCCATTATCAGATGTGTCTCAGTGTTATGTGCAAGAAGCAACCTGCAATGGATACTCTTACATGTGCATTTCTTTTCCAGTTTGTAACATAGAACAGCTCATATCCAATTAAATTAGAAGCTGTATATACTTAGGGAGCAGCTTTCGGAACTATGTAAAACCAAATTACTCAAGCAATGCAGAGGCAAAATGGCCTGTGAGGCCCATATGCACCAAGGTAATACTGTGTGTGTTGGGGGGGGGGGGTCTATGCTGCTGAACTTGGTGGAGATCACAACCATGTTAGCTAGGTGACAATGTCAAAAGACCTGGATATCATCAGCACAACAGCACGAAAATTCCACATCATTGCAAATTCATTTTATTAATAGTTATCATCACGACAAGCACTTTCGGGGCCGCATAGGGTCCCCTTCATCAAGCTCCGAAAAGCACTTGTCATGGTGACAACTATCAATAAAATTAATTTGCACTGATGTGGAATTTTTGTGCTGGTGTGCTGATGACATCTATGTTTATATCTGTATTCTGAGCGGCACCTTTCATGGTTATTTCAAGCACCCGTTTGTTTTGGGATATCCGGTATATGGACATAATGGTGCCCGCGCCCGCTCACGCGTACATGCAGGGAACCACCAGAATTGGAAACAGCCAGCAATGGCTGTCTACATACAAGCAGTTTGGCGCCTGTAAACATGCCCGATCGCTTGTATGCTGCATGTCTCTGTGCGCCCCCCTCCTTACCTCTCCCCGCTGTCCCGCCGCTGCCCTCCCCGTGATCCTGGGTTTCTGATCCGGGACTGCCAGTGTGGGTCCATGTGGCTCCATGCACAGTGAATGGAGGGAGATCAGTACACAATCTCCCTCCACTCTCCTCCCCGGTCTCTGAATGCAGGATGTGATGTTTACTACATCAATTCCACATTCCTCTGTCACTTTCCGGTACAGAAACTGGAGATAAGCTGGTGAAGCAGATCTGTGCTTCATCAGCTTCTCTGGGGGTCTTAGAGACCCCTGAAGTCTCCATAAAGGGGACCTGTCACTCTAATGTGATATCACTTAGGGAGATTATTATCCCCCTATGTGATAACAATAAAGTTAAGTGTAAAAAAAAAGTAAAAGAAAGAAAATTGGTCACAAAAATAATATTATTTACACACAGTCCAGCGTTGCATGACGAAATAAATGTCAGCCAAAGTATCGCAGCGATGAATACTGAAAAATGGCCTGGCCAGGAAGGGGGTATAAACGACCCCGGTCAGCAAGTGGTTAACACACCAGAACCCCTCCCCCCCCCTTGCCTTAGCCTAAACTCATCTTAGGTAATGGTAGCTCTGCTCTGCTCAGTAGCAGTAATAATGGGGATTGCTTTCTAAGCAAGTGGTGTAAACTTGAACCTGACTTGACAGTATTACTTGCACAATGAAAACTTAATGCTGGTGTGAGTAAGAATTCATTACCTGTTGAATGTCTGCCGAGCTTTAACATCCTCAAGGATCTCAACAGCCTCAAGACTTGCACTATTCTCCCAACGTTTTCAAGGTCGGTACTCTCCCCTAAGCAGATCTCCACCAAGAGAGTGATATAAAATGGCAAGATAGCAATGAAGTCTATGATGTTGATTACACTCATCATGAACCGGCACTTGTCCCTCACACAGAGGAACCTAAGGACTAGCTCTGCTGTAAACCAAGAGACACAGATATATTCCAATACATTCAACAGTGGGTGGTCTATAGCGTTGACCTCGGAGGAGATCAGGACCATGTTAGCTATGGAGACGACGACAAAAGTCATGGAGACCGTGCCAAAGGTCTTGGCAGCCACAGAAGAGCCAGGCTTCTCCAGGACGTCCCAGAGCTTCTGCCTCAGCTCCTCAAAGGCAACTCCTGTGAAGTCGTCATCTTCATCCTCCAGCTCCTCTTCATCTTTCTTGATGTCCATGCTCTCGCTCTTCAGTTTCTTCCTGTAGTACCTGTCCCTGCAGCAATGGTCAATGCTCAGCTCATTGATGCCCCAATACTCGATCTCCTGGAGGAAGGAGACCGCACACAACTGCTCCATCACATGGAGGCGCCCGGTCTTGTAGTAGTTCATGATGTACTCAAATATCTGGGAGCTGCGGTCAAAGAAATACTCATTGTCCAGCAAGTTAGCGTCATCACACAGCTCAAGGACCTCATCAAGCCGGGAAGTGGCTAGCTTGCCCAGGCGTGTCTGCGGGTGGCAGGAGAGGGTCTGCTGGGATAGGACAAACCGGCTCCCCCCGACGTTAATGGTGAGATGGTCTCTGGGGGCTGCCGAATAGTCGCTGCAGAAAACGCTGGAGTCCAAAGAGAGGGCAGAGTCCGAATCCCCGTCTTCAAAGGCATTATAGGGTGTCGCTAGGTTGACGGTACCGCTGCTGGAACGCGGAGGCATCCTGAGGCTCCCTTGATCTTCCGATTGAGACGGGACATCGGAGTAGAACAGAGTCGGTAACATGGGTGCTAGGTGTATGGGCTCGGTCCTGATGTACGGAGAGGATGCTGCCGCCGCTGCTGAGCTATAAAGTCGTGACTACCTGAGAAAATATGCCTCCTCCTGTGCTGGCTCACAGAGACATCACCGGCCCTATTGTCTCCGCTGATTCCTCCCTTGGGGGCTGGAAAGTTGTCCGGGGGGTCAGCCGGGAGACGGGCTGGCATGCCGCTTCGATGCTTCGCATTCATATGGCAATAGGCTCCTGAGAGCTTTCAGCACCTCCGGAGCGGACAGCGCCGTGTGCACGGGAGCGGAACGGGCGCGTCCTCACACGTTCCATTCAGGACCTGAGACCGAAATAAACTCGGCGTTCCAGCCAATTAGGTTCACCTGGCTCATGTCTGTCCCGAGTCTGTTCGGCTGATACGGTTTGTGTTATGTAAAGTCATGAGGAGGACCTATTCATATCTGTGCTCTGCCTGGGAATTGCATCTGCAACTCATCACCTGTGACTTGTATCTGCAACTCATCACCTGTGACTTGTATCTGCAACTCGTCACCTATGAATTGCACCTGCAACTTGTCACCTATGAATTGCACCTGCAACTCGTCACCTATGAATTGCACCTGCAACTCGTCACCTATGAATTGTATCTGCAGCTCGTCACCTGTGACTTGCATCTGCAACTCTTCACCTATGAATTGCACCTGCAACTCGTCACCTATTAATTGCACCTGCAACTCGTCACCTATGAATTGCACCTGCAACTCGTCACCTATGAATTGTATCTGCAGCCCGTCACCTATGAATTGTATCTGCAGCTCGTCACCTATGAATTGCACCTGCAACTCGTCACCTATGAATTGCACCTGCAACTCGTCACCTATGAATTGCACCTGCAACTCGTCACCTATGAATTATATCTGCAGCTCATCACCTATGAATTGCACCTGCAACTCGTCACCTATGAATTGGACCTGCAACTCGTCACCTATGAATTGCACCTGCAACTCTTCCCCTATGAATTGCACCTGCAACTCGTCACCTATGAATTGCACCTGCAACTCGTCACCTATGAATTGCATCTGCAACTCGTCACCTATGAATTGCACCTGCAACTCGTCACCTATGAATTGCATCTGCAACTCGTCACCTATGAATTGCACCTGCAACTCGTCACATATGAATTGCATCTGCAGCTCAGCACCAATACATTGTATCTGCCACTCATCACCTATGGATTGCTTCTGCAACTCATCACCTATATATTGTATCTAAAACTCATTACCTATTCACTGCACCTACAACTCATTACCTATGCACTGAACCTACAACTCATTACCTATGAATTGCTTGTGCAACTCAACACTTAATTGCACCTACAACCTATGAATTGCACTTACAACTCATTACCTATGAACTGCACCTACAACTCATTACCTATGCACTGTACCTACAACTCATTATCAATTAATGAGATCCACAACTCTTTACCTGTGACCAGAGGCGTAACTAGGAAGCTCAGGGCCCCGGGGCAAGAAACCATGAAGGGCCCCCTGGCGAGGCAATGTTGCGCGCCTCGGCGATTACTGGGGATGGGCCATCTTCTTTCTTTCCGCCCTCCCTTCCTACAAGCGGCACAACGACAGGGCCCAGTCAATCATGTGACCTCTGCATCCCTGGTAATTCTGCCAGTGATGTGTATGAAAATCACATATAAGACGTATGAAATACAATAGAGTGACCCAGTTGTCTCCAAGAAAAAATTACACAGGGCATTGATCAAAACGGGAACAGGCAGAATCTGGAGCGGTTGTCCATAGTAACCAATCAGCTTCTCTCTTTCATTTTCAAAGCTTAACTGAACAAACTGAAGATAGGAGCTGATTGGTTGTCATGGGCAACTGCTCCAGATTCAGTCAGATCCAGTTTTGATTAATTCCCCCCACATTCTGTATGCACTTACTGTAAAATGAAGATCCTCCAGCAGTGCAGCCACTGACCTGAGGATGTCTGATGTCCACAGAGTGATGTGATCACTGGGAAAGAATCCTTCCTGCTCCGGGCCCGCAATTCTACCATCACCATCCAACCTTGGCCAGCAGACACGGCTGCTCTCATCATTCAAATTTCCCGACATTGCAGCCTAGGGCACACCCACAACATCAGAAACCCCGCCCAGTGCTTCACGCAGCTCTCCCACACTCCACACCACTACAACACAGACAGGCCACGCCCACACCTCTCTCTCACCTCACGGCAAAATGTCACTGGCTGCTCAGTCAAGAGGACCGGTTTCCCCGTCAGCAGGTCACGCCAATCTTTTTCTGAAATGTCGGTGCGGGGCCCTCTTCTGCCTTTCAGGGCCCCCCCAAGTGGCAGTCCCCCCCACCAGGGCCCGGTCGCAAATGTGACCGCTGCGAACCAGGTAGTTCCACCAGTGCCTGTGACATTCACATACAGCTGATTGCCTACAGTGTGTTGCATAAATTGTATGTACAGTTAATACTGGTGGTCAGTGAAGGAGGCTTCCCTTTTTTTGGTGGACAGTGGAGATGGCTCTGCCTTATATTTGTGGTCAGTGGAGAAGCCCACCCCCGCCCCCCCATATCGGTAGTCAAGGGTCAGAATGCCTTCCTTGTGCTATACAAAAAAAAGTTTGTATCCACTTGTGTACTATTTACTTGTGTAGTCAGTGTAGTATCCCCTTCACATTGTTTGTTAGTAGAAATGGTTCCCTTATATTGGTGGTAAGTAAAGAAATACTCCTTTACATTGATGGTTATTGGAGAAATGCCCCTTACCTTGTTGGTCAGCCAGTGTACAGTAGAGCCTGCCTACATTGGTTGTCAGTGGAGAAATGCCCTTTACACTGGCATTTAGGGTACTGCTTTTTTACAATGGTGGGCATTGGGGAAATGCCCATAAAATGGTGGTCAGGGGAGAAATGTCTCCTTACATTGGTGATCACTGGAGCAGTGGCACCTTATATTGATAGTCAACGGAGGAATGCTCCTTTACATTTGACATTGGTGGTGCTGTACCTCCTCACATTGGTAGTCAGTAGTGAAGTTCCCCATTACTTTGGTAGTCAGCAGAGAGGTGCCCCTTTATATCTGTT
This sequence comes from Nanorana parkeri, assembly GCF_000935625.1. NCBI lineage: Eukaryota > Metazoa > Chordata > Amphibia > Anura > Dicroglossidae > Nanorana > Nanorana parkeri. The sequence goes on from NW_017306307.1 coordinate 2,846,824, forward strand.
GTCAATTGAGAAAGCTCCCCTTATACAGGGGGTCAGTGGAGATGGTTTCCATTACTTTTGTGGTTAGTGGAGAAGAGTCCCCTTATATTGGTGGTCATTGGAAAAGGCTCTCCTTTAAATTGGGGGTGTATTGTAAAAGGCCAGTAGAAAGAATGCCCTGTTACATTAGTGGTCAGGGGGGCAGAATGCTTCTTACTTTGGTTGTCAGTAGAAGAATTCCTCCTTTACAGACAGATAAAAAGATAATTGGTACCAGCAGTAACCTACCTGAGAACTAGAAGAGGGGCTCTGCTGGCCCCTTGTCACTGGTTCTGCTAAGTGACCTTGGTTTCTGAACTATGCAGGCACCATCAGATGGGCTATGCATTAAAACATGAAACCACACACACTGTTTTTTTTTCCTTTTGAACTAAAAACTTTATTGATCTATCAGCTCAGAAACACTCTACCACATATCCCCTCTTATGCACTTCACCCACTACAGTGGCTTACTCATAGAGCATAATGTCTCTCTAATTAAGCACAAGCAGGGGGCAAAACACATCAGAGGGAAGTCATGGGTGGAGTGTCTCTGTTGGGCTATTAACATTTTCAAGTAGGAAGAGTAGACCAATTTGTGGCGTCTTTTTCTTTATACATAAGCTATACGGGTAGGTGATAGAGCCTGCAGATATACCATGACTTACATCTAGAGAGAGAGGCACAGGACCTGGGAGTGGTACATAGAATACATGAGTGACTACCATTGGTGAGAGATGAATCTTCCACTGCTTTCAGCTCAAGGAACACCTAGCAACCTCTGGAGGAGTCATAAGGTTCCATGGAACTAAAAACTGGTGTAACAATTTTATTGCACTGCCACAAAAATGTGTCTACTCAATTTTTTTTCTGCTGCAATACAGATTACATTGAAGTGAATTGTTTCATATTAGACCATGTGATTTGCGGTTTAGTGTGTCTCATTGTTTATCAATACTTAAAAGCCCCTCCCAAATACATACAAAAACATTTACATCAATATGCATTTAAACTATACCCATTATTGAAAGTGTAAAGTAAAATGAGCGAATAAAGTGCGTCATATATGTGTGTGTTCAGAACCAGTCCACTGCTCCATAATCCCAGACCAGCTCACATAACAATCTTGTCCCAGGTGCAGGCAAATGGGTGAGTCCTCGAGCAATGATATCTCCAAAAACAGCTGCACACCATGGGTCTTGACAAGTGAACTAATTGTATTGTAAAAACACATGTTATACTGGAAATCACTCCCCCACGTAAAGAAACCCCTTTCCGCGTTTCATCAATTCGGTTTCATCATAGCTAGATCTATGATTACGCCGAATTGGTGAAAAGCGTAAGCAGCTTCTTTACGTGGGGGGAGTGGTTTACAGTGTAACATGTGTTTACAATAAAATTTGTTCACTTGTTAAGACCTGGGGAGTGCAGCTGTTTTTGGAGATATCATATATGTGTGTGTGTTACTGCATGCATAGATCTTGTATTCACAAAGACACAGTTTACACATAGGAGAAATCCTTACACTTATGAGTATATACTGGGAGATAGTTTCATAACTGTGAGTATTATTAATAACATTTATGAGGAAAATGATATCTGGCCTTCAAAATGTACGCAATCCACGCTGAACAATTGCTACATTTTCTATCAACTATTTTTATCCCACTTATTTGCAAAAACAGCATGTATTTAAGAACAAAAGTTGTAAAATCGTATGTTTACGTAGGTAAAACTCACATTTTTGTATGCATATGGAGGCATATTCACCAAAAATGTGCATTCTCACAGGGTTAAATAGGCTTTGGTGTTTTTCTAATAGAGTAGAGCATGAGCATGGATGATGTGAGAAGTCTAGTAGCTGAGAAGACCTCGATTTTCAGCAGTTTAGAGTAGTCAGAACAATGAAAGATGATTTCGGATTGGTTGTGGGTCACTGCACTTTTCATGCTGCTTGAGTAAGTCTGTTTGTCACTGTCAACGTTTATTGAATTTGCAAAGTTAGACTTTAAATGCTGACACTAAACATTTCTGTATGTGCATGTTACGGTTAGATTGACAGAAAGCTCCTAGAACGGGGTAACTGAAGGCAAAAACATTGTTGTCTGGTGTTGGTGGTGTCCAAAAGGCAACATTAAAGGGCAAGTCAGAGGTTGTGAATAAGAGAGGCAGCAGGTTAGTAAGAGAAAATATATCAACACTTTGAAATCTGTTGCCCTTCGTTACTGCCCAGACTGTTAATGGCTAGGATATTCTAAGGGTCACAGCCTGTTGCAGCCCAATTCCTTCCTCACCACTAGCAGCTCTAGTTAAGACTAGTTGTTCCCATGACCTCCTGAATAAGACATCTCGTACGAATTTTCCTGAAATTCGTCGATTCGTAAGCATACGAAATCCGAATGGCAGTTTCCGAATTTATATCCGAAATACGAAATTCCGTTAACGAATTTCGGATCCAAATTTCTTTGAAACAGGAACTAATATTACCCCTGTAAATGAGGTTGAACATGAACAACATGACAAGATTTTTTTAATAATCTGAAATACGGATCCGCTGCTGCTGAGAGTTGCATTACAAATACAGGCAGGAAATACGAAATTCCGTTGGTGTATTTTTGTTCCATTACGAACATTCGTTATATTGAAGGTAAAAAGCAAAGTACATTTATATTGGAGTTGATGGTAGTTTTTTTCAAAGTCCGAAATACGGAATTCAGAATACGGAATCCGTTAACGGAATTCGTATTTCGTTTTGGTTGACCAATCAGAGGTTCTCTTCTGCTGCTGAGAGTTGCATTACAAATACAGGCAGGAAATACGACATTCCGTTGACGTATTTTCGTTCCATTACGAACATTCGTTATATTGAAGGTAAAAAGCAAAGTACATTTATATTGGAGTTGATGGTAGTTTTTTTTAAAGTCCGAAATACGGAATTCGGATACGGAATCCGTTAACGGAATTCGTATTTCGGATAAAAAAACAACTACCACATCGACTCCAATATTAACAAAGGTATTTTTGCTTTTTAACTTCATCATAAGGAATGTTCGTAAAGTTACGCAAATGTGCCGAAACCAACGAAAATACGTATTTCGTACGAATCCGAATTGAGTTTCGGATACGAATTACGAAATAATGGATATTACGAAACGGAACGAAACGTAAAGGAACAAATTTTTTGATGGCGCACAAGTCTATTGTGTTATAGTGCTCCAGCACTTTAAGCATTCTGACAGCTTTACATTAAAATATACCTGAACTTTTACAAAACATTTTACAACTATGCAGCTCATTGTGGCCAATGAAAAATGCCAAAACCATGAGTTCCCTTTGTTAAGGGTAAATCCTTTTTTTGGCTGGGCTTGCAATGCCTTGGTTGTGCGTTTTCATCCCACTGTACACATGGAGTTCCTGGGCACCACTAGGGAGTTCCTGGGCACCACTAGAAGGTGCTGTCTGGAGACAGGAGACCTGGTATGCATTAAAGTGTTCACAAGTGGTCACTGGTTCATGAAACCACATGACCACGCTGACCAATAAGAATTGAGCAGAGAGATAGATAAAGAAAGATAAATATAGCAGATTCAACACAGTGTCGATACATATGTTTTCTGGGTACTTATTGGATCCTTTACATTTTTTTTTGAGGCTTACTTCTCTTTTAAAAAACTCCAGTCAAATGGGAAGGTTACTATTTTAAATTGAGGATTTGTTGAATTTGCTAAGCAATCATTTTTAATGTCTACATTCCTTTCATGTAAAGGGTCTTTAAGCTTAACTCCTGGCTCCTGGCTCTCTTCCACCAATTTCCCTGTTCCCCATGGCCAGCAGTGTGCTATTTTTTTTTCTCACTTTTTGTTCAAAGTCTTTAGGCTGGTGATAAGACGGTTTTTGGAGGACTTGGAAGGGCCTTCAGAGACCACTTTTCAAACCCATTCTAGCTATGCCAGACTAAATCACTGGCACATGAGACTATTGTCCCATTTTTTTAAATCATTGCCAGAAGCTCGACGATATGATAGATCATTGACTCTATTTCAACATGAATGTGTTCAGGGGGCCCCAATGAGACATGCCCTTTCTTTTTGTTATAGACTCATGGTTGGAAAAGAAGTGGCATTCCTTCTGTGGTTTTTGACAAGGTGGTAGAAAGATCTTCACGTACAGTTATCCATGGAGGCACGTAAAAAACTTTTATCTTTACCTTACCAATCTTCAGTATGTAATAAATATCACAAATCGGTTTATAAAATTGATTCATGGTGGTACAGGACTCCTCAGACGCTCCATGCTATGTTCCCACAATCCTCCAACCGTTGTTGGCGATGTAAGAACTCGATAGCGGACATGATGCATGTATTTTGCTCATGTCCAGTACATGAACATTTCTGGGATCAGGTCCATACGATGCTACAAAGATTAATTGAGGTCCCTATTCCTAGAGACCTGGCCTTTTTGTCTACTCCAACATAATTCTATCTCGATTAAAGCATATAAACTTTCAGTTGTGAGGCATATGGTTAATGCCGCGGGTGCCTGTATCCCAGCCTTGTGGAAGAGACCGCATTCAGAAAATGTACCTTATGGAAGAAATTACAAGCTCTATTAAGATATTCTATTCTGATAGTTTTCAGAAAACATGATTTTGCTGGACGGAATTTATAAATTCAGATGAATATCTCGTATTAAGACGAGACTCGGAGATGTGAGCTTCTCAGGGCAAGGAGGGGAGGGAGGGGTTTTTTTTTTTTTTTTAGTGTATTATTTTTTTTTTATTTTTTTTTCCCTTTTATATGTGTATGTTTTTTATCTGGTTGGGCTCAACCATTCTATCTGGTTGGGCTCAAACGTACACCCGACTTACATACGACTCCTACTTACAAACGGAGGTTATTACTGTACAGCAGGGGTAGTTGTAATGCTTACCCCGCTCCAGGACAACCCAACATTTTAAAAATCCAATTGTCACAGGGACAGAAAGTGAGGTGAAATCTTGTGAACAGGAGGGGCACACACATCAAAGCAAATTTTACAGGGGTTAACCTTTCCCTATGCTATCCAAAACAAAACAAAAACTATTTTTGGCTGGAGTTACACTTAAAAAATTTACTTGTTCCAACTTACATACAAATTCAACTTAAGAACAAACCTACAGTCCCTATCTTGTTCG
>NW_017306307.1:2852095-2860642 GCF_000935625.1 Nanorana parkeri
GTAAAAGTTCTTCTGTATGTTTATATTTTATGTTCTTAAAAATGTAAATAAAGAATAAAAAAAAATAAAATAAGATATGCAAGGTCTTCTTCACCTTTGCATCTCCTCCAGGTGGTAGGAGGTCCTCAGTGATGAAGAGATTGGCGATGACATTATGACAATAGTGTCTTTCTTTGCATCATTAGAGTGTGAGTGCAGGACGCTGTGGTAAAACCCCTAAGGAGGCAGGTCCATGACTTCCTACACTTACAGTATGTCCTAGGTTAAATGACCGTAGACATAATTCGACCCGGAAGACTGAGGACATCATGTGGCATGAAGGTATTACTAAAGGGGACTTTAAAGTCACATTTCTTTTGTAGCTTCCAGTAAAGACTGTGTTTAACCTCACTGGCTCCTCAAAGAATTCTAATATATGAAGAATGTGATCCAAAAACAATTTTGGCTTGAGTTCCAGTTTAAATATTTCTTCTGTGCTCAGTTTAGATGTTCATAGTACTTAGCATAGTTCTTCTGAGACAGCTCTCATATATATGGGTTCTTGGAAAATAACATGTTTCAATAAGGGGGAGGTGACAAAGCATTCTGTGGCTTTTACATCAAGTCAAGAGAAATTATTCAAGGTACATCATGTTTCAAGTCATAATGTAACACAAGTCAAGTCAGTTGCATTAGGTAAGCGCTGAGGCATTAATTATAGTTGTATTAAAAACACAGAGATAAATTCACTTACCTGAAACAAAATACATTGACATCAGTGTTCTGAGATAAATTTGTTTATGATGATTCACTTGTTTGGGATCAGGTGCTCATAAACTGTAAGTAATCTGGGCTATTTTACAACATATTTAGTTTGTTTGTGCCATAAAATTCTCAGTAGAGATTGTATTTCAATAAATTAGATGATAGATGAAAAAACGGAATATGCATTTTAGAATTGGTAAGGCGAGTCCCCCTCAATTTGCATAGAAATGAAATATCTAATAAAGAAAGTCTTATGGTGTGAGTTCAGTAAAATATCCAGTGTGCAAGTGTCATTTTTAGTGGCTCTATCACACAATTTCAGAATTTATTTGGCTACAACAAGCTAAGGAAATACAGCTATAAAATATTTATATAGGTCTTCTTCCAACCCAGATATTGGACAGCTATTTACAGATATGTTACTCTAGCATCTTTACACAGTTACAGTGACACTAAGCTCAGGAGTTAAATCTTAAAAATGTATTCAAGCACCTTAACAATTAACAAATATGTATCTCATTTGTTTATCACTCATCTGTAGATGTCTAAATTTATGTTGACACTGTCCTTCTCCAAGCTCTCTCCCATGATGGACTACCATCTCACGTTTAGTTTACTAATTTGTGCTGAGATTGTAGTCCATCATAGGAGTGAGCTTGGAGCGGTGACTACTTTACAAACACACATAGGGAAAAAAAGTAGCCACCCTCCAGAAGGAAGGACAGTGTCAGCACCAATTCGGAGATGATTTGAGGATCTACAGCCGAGTGATACACAAATAAGATACATTTAAGTTAATAGTTCAGGTACTTGAATGAATTTTTAAGATTTAACTTCTGAGTTTAGTGTCACTATAACTTAGAACCTTCAAAGGGATTTAGTGCTCTGGATGCAGACACCATCTGGGTTCTTGCGTTTCTGGATCACCCACAAAACAAGTTTTAATGTGTATGTTCAGTCAAAACTTTTTTTTGCTAGTTTTGAATACATGTATCAAGTCAGTAGCATTTCTAGGATATGGTATGTATGGCACATGCCTTGGGCGCAACAAGGGGAGTGCCACGGCCCCTTTCACATGGGAGAGAGAACCCCACTGTTACTGTCTTGGGCAAAGCACAATAAGTCCCAGGATAAGAGGTACATGGCCACCTCACATCAGCTTCATTTGAATGATGCAACCTGATTGGTTTTGGGGGGCCACACAGATCAGTCTATGCACTTTGGCTGCAATTTCTGTGAATCGGCTTCTATGTCCACTTCACTCTTCCCTGGGAAACTTATTTATACAGTATGTAGACTTTACTTTATATGATACTGTAGTTTGTTAGCACTGTTCAGTAAGCCTGTGAGAGTTCATGTCATAGCAATTTGGCCTCATCTGCTCTGTGCGTTACTAAACTATATCTATTTATAATTGTCTTCTGCATTGACTACAGAGCCATCCCTGTGTACATATCCTGTCTTTGCTCTCCTGACTTGGGCCTTTCACAGGTTTCAGCCAGATTCATGCATAATGGACCACTGTTCAAATTTCCAGGCATGCTACCTAGTTATAAAGTCTGGTTGACCCCATGTCATTTACAAAAATAATAAAAAATCAATCAAGCAGGCAGTGAAATGTCATATACTAGGATTTCTTTTTTTTTTCTTTCTAAATGTCAGTTTTGCTGTAGGACATTGTATGCATCATTCCCATGCACCACTTCACAAGCACACCTCACATTGTGTGCCGCTAAAGAGTGCATATGGGTGTCAGATACTTGGGCAGGGGGTCCATTTTCAGCACTTGCTATAGATGCTATGTTCCATAGATATACCACTGGGTGAAGGGTTAGAACTAGGGATGCACCGATACCGATACTTGTACCGGTATCGGTGCCGATGCCGAGTATTTGGGCAAGTACTCATACTGGCCCAAATGCTCCGATGCCTAGCCCTATACTTCCGGTATCAGGAACCCGGGCAGCGCGTCATTACACGCTGCCCGGCTTCCTGATTGGTAGGGAAGCTGGCTCCATGCTTTGTTGTCACTTGTGACGAGAGAGCATGGAGCCGGGTTCCTGGCCAATCAGGGAGCCGGGCAGTGTGTAATGATGCGCTGCCAGGCTTCCTGATTTGGTCAGAAGCTGGCCAATCAGGAAGCCAGGTGTAGTGACGTGGCGCCTGGCTTTCTGATTGGTTGGGAAGCCGGCTTCATGCTCCATCATCACCTCATGACGAAAGAGCATGGAGCCGGCTTCCCGGCCAATCAGGAAGCCGGGCTCAACGTCATTACATAGCGCCCGGCTTCCTGATTGGCCAGAAAGCGGGCTTCATGCTTTCTCGTCACCTAGTGACCAGAAGCATGGGGACGGCTTCCCTGCTAATCGGGTGCATCCCTAGTTAGAACCCCTGGCAGGTTGTACTGCTGCTATCTGGGGGCTCCGGTAGTCAGATTTTCTCTTACTTCCTGTTCTTCTGACAATAGTTTCACCAGACAGAAAGCTTGGGTAAATGTTCAACATCAACACATACAGAGATAAAAATGCTTTTTTTTTGTAGTAGCACAGGGGAAGGCTAGAACCCCTGTCTCCCTTTTATTGCTGTGTGTCCTTGTTGCAGATTTTCCCTAATCTCTAGAATTCTAGATAGCAGTAACATTTCAACAGGGGTTCCAAACCTTCCACATTCTATTCAAATGAGAAAAAAGTTCAGGCTGGACATTCACTTTAAGGTGCTGTTTTTTCTAGGCGAGTGTTGGTTTATACTGTTTTATTCCAAAACAATTTCGTGTTAAACATCTCTTTCTACACATCTCTGAAGTTGTTACATATTCTTCTATTCCTTACTATTATTAAAACTCGGTTGTGTAAAGTAGGTTAAGAGAATGTTGTTGTGTTATGTGTCTTTATTGACACATCTGTCACTAGTCAGTGTACAACCAGCTCTGCAGGTAAACGAGTGTAATCTTCAGATATCCTCACATTACTTTCCTCATATAGAGTCTAAATGAAGTCAAACTCTCAAACGCTAGGGGGTCAAATTAATTGGTAAACCACAGCTTTTATTTTGTGACCCCAATCCTCCCTGAGGTCCTTTAATGACAAAATCTGAAAAATAAGATTGAGAATCACTAATGATATTCAATATCTGCAGACATTGTGTGAGTTCTCACCACAGGTACTGTCTTTTATCTGGAAAAGAGATTGATTGGTTTACTAATAAACTAATTAACACTTGCTGAATATTTCCAAAATACAGGAAAATGTGTATTTTGAAGCTGAAAACTCACTGTGCATCAGCCCTGCATGGAAATGGGAAATGCCTAAACAGCAGAAGCTCATTTGAAGCAGTGATTAGAAGGAGGTGAACCCATTATCTGCTCCTTTATTTGCCTGATCTAATAGAGAGCTGGTATAAATTGGTTTAAAGAACCATTTATTAGTTCATCATTTTTAACAGGGTTATTCAGAAAAGGGAGAAGAGTTTGGAGAAGGCAGGAGAAGTGAACAATCTAGGACTGGCCGAATTTCCTCGAAGGGTGAGGCTGGAAAACTTTTTTTGAACCGTAGTAAAATCGATGGATTAGTGGTGTTTTCGTACAAAAAAATTGCAGCAAGAACACATGCACAAACAAAAATCCATTCTGTTGATCGGCAAAATTCAGTGAGTTAGTATTACATAGTTACATAGTATTTGAGGTTGAATAAAGACATTAGTCCATCAAGTCCAACCTATTAGGATCTCATTCTAGGAGTACCCGTACCCCTGTATATTACGGTCCCTTAAGAAATCGTCCAAAAGTTTCTTGAACAATTCCACATTATTTGCTGAAATCACCGCCTGTGGCAGTGAGTTCCAGACCCTAACTGATCTTACTGTGAAGAACCCCCTTCGCCCCTTGTGCTGGAATTTTTTTTCCATCAATTTTAGGTGATGGCCTCTAGTTTTTGTAACGGAGTTAATTTTAAACAGTTTATCGCTAATGTTGCTACCACCATTAAACATTTTGTACATGGAAATCATATCCCCCCTTAATCTCCTCACCTCTAATGTGAACATGTTTAAATTTTGTAGCCTCGTCTCGTAGCTCTGGTCCTCCATACCCCTAATTAGTTTGGTTGCCCTTCGCTGGACTTTTTCCAACTCAAGGACATCTTTTCTTAGTACTGGTGACCAGAACTGGACCGCGTACTCCAGATGAGGTCGAACCAATGATCTATATTGCTAACGAACGACTATTGAAATTGACATTGGTCTGTGCTTGATGGGCTATTTGAGCTAGAATCTACCGAGGGTTCTTGACAGCAACGAAAATTTCCGATCGAAAATCTATAGGTGTATGGCCAGCTTAAGATTTATGAGAACTCTAAAGCTGGCCATACACCTATAGATTTTCAATCGGGAATTTTCGTTGCTACCAAGAACCCTTTTTCGATTCTAGCTCAAATAGCCCATAAAGTCCTGACCAATGTCCATTTCGATAATCGGTCGTCAGTAATACTAACTCTTCTAACCCTAACCCTAAGCGGATTTTGTTGACCAACAGAACAGATTTTCATTTACGCATGTGCAGAGTTCTTGTTGCAATTTTTTTCGTACAAAAACGTCACTAATCTATCGATTTTCGTTCAGTTCAAAAAAGTTTTCTAGCATGATCTATCGAGAAAATTTTAGCTGGATCACAGTAAAAAAAATTGTTGGTGTCCCATCAACTGTTTGATTATCGTTCCAAAGACCATTCATGGAAGAATTCTTGAATGGGTATCGAAAAGTATATGGGCACCTTAAGGCAGAGGGTGTCTACAACATTTGTATTGTGTCTGTAGAAATATTATTTCTTGAACATTCAGTCATTTTATGTCTGTTGAGATGCCTAATTGTTCATCCTAAATGTGCCTGATCCCTCACTCTGACTTGTTTATAGCCATCCTGCATGGCATGAGGGGGCTAGATTAGTTCAGGCATGCCATTGTACTAATCTATGTCTCCCAGGATTCATCCTGTCTCTCTCTGCTTCTGAGTGTGCTCACCAGGTACTTCTCTCCTGCTATGACTTTCTTCTTTACTCCGCATGACTCGTTTTCAAAGTTATGACTTTTACCCTGAATTTCTGCTTGTTGGAAACACAGAGAAGATAGCAATGTAGGGCAAACATTGAATGACAACATCATATTTCAACCAAAACAAGTCAGGGGTCACAAAGGGATAGGTAAAGAGCAACAAATCTCTGTACAAAGGTGTTCCTTGTTGGACGATTGACAATATGCTTACTTATGGGCTAACATGTCTGTTCCAAAATGGTACATAGCTCAATGTTGTTTTTTTTCTTTCCTGAAAATATGATTTTCTAGGTCAGATTTCCCCAGTAACATAGAAGCAGCAGGTGGTGTATGAAACCATTTTTAAAGGAGAACTATGAGGTGAGTGCTTTTCACTCACCTCATAGTTCTAGCCGACCTGTGACAATGAGACTGTCACAGGTCGGCTCAGTAGGTCGGGAGGTGAGCGAACACATACCGGCGTTCGCTCACCTCTCGATCCTGTCACGGATCTCTGCCGTGACAGGGGAGGGGCTGGATTCTCCCCGCTCCGATCCGCCAGCGCTGACTGGCAGAACGGATGGGGGAGGGGGCGGGTACAGCTGGCTCTGCCTCTAGATAGGCAGAGCCAGCTGTCAGCCCCCCCAGCTGGGCGGATCCCGGCACAATTGTCGGGATCCTCTTTGGCGTCTCAGTATACTGCGAGCTACAGCTCGCAATATACTGAGCCTAGGGTGACAGGAGCATGCTAGTTTGTGTCCTCCCATTACCCTAAGGAGAACTATGGGGAAAAGCCTTAACCACATAGTTCTCCTTTAAGAACAAAAATTCACTTTCTGTAGATTCATTGTGTGCTTTTACCTGCATTTTTAAAGTTGCTGATTGTGTGTTTTTAGGTTTGCTGAATTTGACAGTGTTTATTTTATTGCCTGCCTCGACGATACACTTTGCCCACTGGCGGCATTAACATCAGCAGATCTGCTTGTCTTACACAATAATAATATGATTTTCCTTTTCTGTGAAATGTTACTCCGGTAAATAACCAAAGGCCAAGCTAATTTACATACTGCTAAGGTCATTCTCCAAATTATACAGTCTAATGTCACACTGCAGCCTCTTGTGTATGCAAAATAAATGAATGGATTTCCTGTACTTTAAGCTATTGTGATCTCTACATGCTAACAAAACTTAAAACAATGAACACTAGCTTTTTAGACTATCTTTGCAGTTCCTGGGTCCTGTGCTCCGTTCCCACCAATTACATTAGCCGTGTTATGTTTTTATGCATTCCTTGTCTGAATGGACTTTCTTTAGGTGTCCTGGTTTCCTCCTAAAGCATGTAGATGGGTAATTAACTTTCAATAAAACTGTCCCAACGAGAGGTGCAACAAAATAGAAATTTAAAAATCGAAACAAAACCGAAATTTAAAAAAATTGTCAGGCCATTTATTTTAATTTTTTACTTTACTTTTAGGGGCTTCAGGGAAATATTAGGGATCTAAACAGACCCCTGATATTTCCCTTTTAAAATAGAAAAATAGATTTAGAACACAGAGTCCTTAATCTCTTTTTCTGTATCCGCTGTTATCAATGAACAGGAATCCTAGGCGGCTGAGCGGCTGACCTCACAGCGCTCTCCTTCCACATCGCTCGGCCGGCTGTCACTTTCTCTCCTCCCTGCTTGGACACAGAGCAGCGCCCAGTGGGGAGGAAAGAAACCTGGGATGTGCCAATGTATCGGCAGGAAAATGGCACTTTCGGCATTTAGCCAAAAGTGCCATTTATACAGCAACTAAAGGAAGCCGAGTGGCTCAACCGAGCCGAAAGGCTTATACTTCTGCTCGACTGAGCCGAAGTGACACCCAAAACATGGAGTAGTTATTATTCATTGGCTGGTATCTGCTAGAAGACTCTGGCAGGTGCTGGCCAAAAGGGAAACAGTTGGGCGGAGCAAGCGTTGCTGTCACTGCTAGCTCTGTCCAATTGTTTATCTTTTGTCAGCACCTTTGCAGGCGTTTAAAAAAAATTATTTTTAAGTTTCTTCTCTTTAAACGATTTCAATTTTTTTCAATTTTCCTACATTTTAAAACAATTTTTCAACTTTTTTTTTCTTTACTTCACTTACCTTCTATTCTGCTCGGTACCTTGGAGGTACCGAGCAGAATAGCCGAGCCAAATGCCACTGGGCGACATTCGGCTATTCACTTACTGCCCTTCGGCCCCTATGAGAACGAGTGAGGGAGTGAGCTGCCGGAGTTTCGGCTCAGCCGATCCAGATGTTGGATCGGCTGGGTCAAACTCCTTCTGTACTTCAGCTCAGCCGAACATGCCCAAAGGCACCTGGGAGCAGCCAATGTACGGCTGATTTTAGCCGATATACGGCTGAAATCAGCCGTACAAACCTGAAGTGAGGCAGCTTTGTGAATAACCCCCTTAGTCTTTATTAATTACAACTGGGAACGCTTCCTGATTGATTTATATATGTGCTCCGTTTTAGCTTTACTTGTGTTGTCTGAGTCTGTTTTTTCAGCTTATAAAACTGGGGTCACCTGAAATCTGACAGTTGCTGCCCTGTCAACTGTCTTACATCAGGGATTGTCTCCCATCTTCAAAGTGTGCATAGCAATGTAAAAAATTAAGCTCCATAGGACCTGTGGGTTTAGGTAATTTATAAGATAACAACTTTAAGTGATATGTAACCCCTGACCCTCAGTGTCAGTAGTCACCCAAAGCAAGCTAAATAAGGAGATAAAAAGAATAATACAAAAATAATATATATATA
>NW_017306307.1:2860846-2892299 GCF_000935625.1 Nanorana parkeri
TATATATATCCTTCACAATTGTAATAATTTATTACTGAATATTCAGGTTCTTGCATAAATCTAGTCATGAGTCTCTTTAAGCCATGGCCTGTCTAAGAAGGCCATTCTTCAGAACTAGGTGTTAAAGTATGCCTGTGAAGAGCAAAGACATGGAGGATGATATTAATTCTGTAAATACTAGCTGCCTGTCTGCCATGCTGACCCTTTTCAAATCTCTGACCTAGGACATCTATATGCCTATAGGGTTTTTTACTTTTTTTTTAAACTTTCCTGATCTGTGTATTTACTCTATGTCAATGACTCATAAACTACTGAACACAGGGTGCTACCATAACAGCCAAGAAACTAGGATTTTCTGAATGAGGTAAAAAATGACAACCCTCATGTTTCTCTTGTGACAGGTGTAAATAAAAGGTGAGGGTGTTATAAGCAGCCAACCGGAACAAAGAGGGAGACACAAAAAAAGGGAGCTAAAAAAATGTAAGTCTTTCTAGCTTTTTTTCTCTACTCCCAGAAGGTCTCAGGACAATGCTAATCATATGTTAAGATGCCCATACACCGGCCAGTTATTAACAGAGAATGGTCATTATAGGACTTGCCAATAAAAAGTGCATGAATGGGCCGCCACAACTATTTGTTCATAAGAGGCAGTCGTGGTAACTACTGTAGCCCCTTCCACCCTAAGTGGAGTGGCTACGTAAATGTAGTGATGCTAGCACTGCGATCAGATGTAGTCTGGTATCATTTGGTCATTTCTTGGTGTTCTGCTATAAATTGCAGCTACCTGCGGTGGGGTGTGACCCTGCCACAGAGTGGGGCAGCCAATAGGGGAACATTAGGAGTGTCTATGCCTCACCAGACAATTACTGGGAGTTTCATGGACAGTGGTACATGCTGGGGAAGTGTATAAATACTCATCGACTGCCAAGTGCTCAGCACAGTCCACCCCAGCGCTTGGTCTTGTGGCATGTACAAGGTTGCAGAAGCTGACCAGGCCTCAAGCCTACAGGAGGTCACATGTGGACCCAGGTAAGGTCTGGAACTATGTGGGGTGGAGAACCAGAGGAGCCCTATGACTGCTGAAGGTGCCAGGAAGGCCAGGATGGCATGGACCTCAGGAATAAGTCTGGTGTCTCTCCTAGGCAAGATCTCATGCACTTCCCTATTCAGCTGTTGTTCTACTAAAGCATTCCTGCACTGTGGAAGCCTAAAGGGATTGGTGAGTCTGGAGTCTATTTTGCTATTGATGTCTATAGCCATATACCCTGCTTCCCAGTTTTGGTTCTTTAATAAAGCATTGAAAACGTCCTTAACATGACTGGCGCTCAATTTGCGGTTCACACCCCACAACTCGGCTAAGGATCTACCCCTGGAACTGAAATGTCAGCCTTAGCTACCCTATTGAGGTTGAATCTCAGGCCTCTGGTGGTCAGGGAGGAGCTACACTACCATAATAAATTACTTAGCACTGAGCCAGCCAAGGAATGTTGCTTTCAAGAATTTTATCTGAAAAACTGAAAAGTCCAAGAAAAAAGTTAAAACAATCTTTTACTAGGAATGAATTTTAAAGAACACGGTGCATGCAATAAACAGGTCTATTTGAGAATGCATGAACAAATGAGTGTAGACAGATGCAATTAATTATTATAGTTACTCCACAGAAACCTGCCTTGATGAAGACCAATTAGCCCCACAGTATCCTGCCTTGATGAAGACCAATAAGCCAGTATGATCTGCTAGAAAAGATGCCTACATATTTTCTCCTCTGCTCTCCTCTACTCTAGAAAGTCAGTTCTCTACCAACTGTTTTTTTCCATTACCTTCTAAATACATAAAAGTGGCCACACTATGCTTCTTCCCCCACAGGTAGCAGTAAAATAGGGTTTCCAGCTGATGCCTATGCCATTTTTCATCACAGCCTTAAATTGTTTTCATCATATGAAAAGTAACCAGTCAGGACAGACATATGGGAAATACCATTGCTGACTTGTTTTTGAAGGTGCATGCTCCAGGGCTGTCATCTTTACCCTTGCTTTGGTACTTGGTAAGTAGCTAACCTGAAACATGCATGTGTATATCAAGTGTGGCAGCAAGGAAGGTAAGTCCTCACTGTTGAAAGACTCTTTGATATGGGAATAAGAGCATGGGGGGAGGTTGTTAAGAGTGAGACAGGATAGGCATAAACATGATTATAAGCTAGATAGGCAGATTCAGGAATATACTAAGCTGGTCTAGTCCTAAAGTCCTGGCATTTTTCAGTGGTGTCAGTAAATGGCAGCAACTGTAAGAAGTTTGTCTTTACTAGTTAGCGTTAGTGCAGTTCATATTAACAAGAATTGTCATGGTCTTTTTTGATAGTGCCATGTCTTTCACCATTGATTTCCAACCCCAATTGTAATTGTTTATTAGCTCAAGACTGGGAAGCAGTTGAAACTGTGGATAGTAGGTTGTGGTGGATCATTCAAGTTCATGCATGTGGTTTTTTTTTTTTTTTAATTTGAGGGAAATCTTACAAAGTTGCTATCCAATTGTCAAGAGCATGATCAACATGTTTGGTGTGCTTTTTACTCCTATCAGATGTATAAATTATGTGATAGCATTAGACTCTGACAAGTCTGAGGAGTAAAAAAAGCTGGAGGGTGAGGCAGCCAAATCACCCTGGGATTTCCCTTTCAACATATTTGCCAAGTGTCTCAAATCTTGTGGGACAGTCCTGGTATTTAAGACAATGTCCATTGAGATGCCAAGTGCTGACACACTTTGCATTCCAGTACTTAGGACTTTAGTGGTGGCTGTTGGGTGGAGTGATTCCTGCCTGACAGTCACAGTATAGTGTCAGCATCAACAGAGCAGAAGGATTGGGGCATGTGTTTAGGAAAGTAAATACCGTAGACATTACTTTTTTCTCCATTGCACCAATGATTTGGGGTTAATTTTATCCCACCAACACCAATGATATGGGACTTATTTTATCCAATTTACACCAATGATGAGGCTTATTGTACCCCACTTACACCAACAATGTAAAGTTTATTTGATCCCACTGACACCAGTAATGGTACTTATAATATTCCTACATTCACTTCAGTGTACCACCAGGACCTACTTTGCCTAACACATAGCTAAGCATAGGGTAGGGGGAAAGGTTCGACACAACACACCATACATTGTAAAGCTACACCCACGTTATTTGCCATAACCACTTTGGCCATGCCCCAATGTGTCTAGAACATGTGTTGGCATCTATGCTTTAATGTTTATTCAAACTCAATGACAAAAATGTAATATATTGCAGCCAGACAGACCCTAGTCTGCATTATTTCTCTATTTTTCAGGGTTTTGTTCTTTATTTTCACCTGGTGATCCTGCCAGTAACACACTTCCTGTCCTAGGGTGACAAAGCTCACATACTGAACTGTATTTATGAAACAGTAAGGTTGTCACTTCAGGACAACACTAAAGATAAATAATTCTGTATAAACAATTATGTAAAGTAAAGGAAAATACATTTGTCATTATAAATTAGCAAGATTTATATTTTGTGAATCGCAGAAAGCATAGCCTTTTTTTGCCAAAGTACGAACACTTTGGCAAAACATAATATGCTTAAGGCTAGGTTCACACCTGGGTGACTCCTGACCACGTGGCAATTGTGCACAAAATGTCACGGAGTTGCCCACCGTAGCCGATCGCGCTGCGGGTGCCATTATTTTTTAATGGCACCTCAGTCACACCGTGCGGTTTCCCGCCACGATTCTGCCCGTGCAATTGAACACGATTGTGGCTAAAGAAGCCGAGCATAATGTGTACTTGTACCTTTTTTTAGCGATCGCTGCGCAGATATCACCTCATTGAAACCAATGGGGTCGCGCGGCAACCGCTGTGTACACTTCCACATGATCGCGCATCCTGGGTGTCACTGCGGAGTTAACCTGGCCTTAATATCATTGAATTCATTGGTGGAATTTATTTTTGCAAAATATGGAATTCTACTTGTGGATGTCATGTCGGTGATGTTCCTGAGCTTGAAGAATTCCCTGTTACACTCTGTTCATTATTTCAGAGTATTTAAGCATCATGTATGTTTGTATTGCAGAGCAAAATGTGTCAACATTGATCAATTTCAACACATAGAAAAAAATCTGTTCTGGTTTTGTCTTGCTGAAACGAGGCTCTATTATCCAGATAAGGAAAGTATATACAGTTAAAAAAAAAAAAAACAGAAAAGAGTTGCTCTACACTGTTTTAATGCAAATCCATACTTACCAGTACAATTGTCATGTAAGCAGAAGATATGTGCTTTACTCCTTCCATCAGTTATACTATTTTCTTGCCAAGGCTACAATGCCACTTCACAGCTACTGTAATACAATATGTTCCCATTCACATCAGCCTGGGGCGGTGTGATGCATTGTTACAATACATCACACTGTTTACTTTTTCTTTTTTTAACTTTATTCAAAATGAAAAAAGAAAAAATGATTGAACTTTATGCATTGCATTGGGTTGCTGTGTGTTGACATGGGGTCATGTGCGTTGCACTGTGAAAAAATGCAGACATGCAAATGCACATGTATGGTGTGAACAGGGCACATAGTGAACAATCGCTTTTTATTTTTCCTAGCGTTAAAGCTGAAGTTTAGTATATTTGGGGGCAATACAGCGCCTCCCAAATATATGAAATAATGGTGTGTATTCCATCTCCCATAGGCTGGTGCTTTTTGTAAAAATCCTCCCTTCATGCTACCCTCGTAGCCACCTGATATTGCCCTGACAGGCTTTCTTCTGGTTCTGTATTGGTTAACAGCAGCTGCATCTAACATGAAGAGTTGTGCCGCTTGCCCACCCTTTCATGCCCCTTCTCCATTTAGAGATTGTGTACCATATTCTACTACAGTGCATTATATACTGTGAATGGAGGAGGAGTGATGAATGATAGAATCTCCAGTGCACATTCACAGAGATGCATTGTGGGAGAATAGTAGTACAAGTTCTCTGAATGGAGGAGAGGGCATGGAGGGGCAGGCAAGCACTACACCTTTTTTATGGTAGCAGCAGTTGCTGTTACCCCAAACAACACCCTACAGATAGCCGCTCAGGGCAATATCTGGTGGCTATGAAGGTGGCAAGAAGGTAGGATTTGTACAAGAAGCATCAGCCTGCATGAGATGGGATACACATGTGACTGGTATGTTTGGTGCTGTATCCCCCCCCAAAATGACTAAACTTGAGCTGTATGCCTGTGTTGATCAGTGCAGCTCAATGCGTCTGAACAAACCCTGATTGGTTCCATAAACAGCCAAATGCTTCAAAATCACAGACACCTGATGGTTTGTCTCTTTTTAAATGAAAGGCACTGTGCTGGACCCTGCTGACCTGCCTTCACTGAACCAGGTACAGCACCCACATTGGATCATTCATTTGATTTGCATCATAAAGAAGATCTGAAATATGGAAGATTTGGCAAAAAAGGCAAGCAAAGGCCAAACAACTAGTCACCAGCGTTGCCTGTAGTTTTCCTGCAGCCAATCATTTCCTCATTACTGACTAACCATGCCTTGTTCAGCACTATGTCTTTGTGTGGAGGCACCATCTTGGTAGAAGTAGGGTTTTGCTTCTTCATGTCAAAACTCTCCCCTAAATACTGGTAATCCGATGACTGGTGTGGGAGTATCTAAAAAAGCAGCACAATAGGTTGAGGAAGATCAGATCCACAAAAAGAATAAAGAAGAATCAGGGATATCCTTGCAGTATAGATTGGTAATTACAGTTTCCTCTCCAGCAAGGAGAACAGTGAGGAACCTATCACTTTAACCTTGTGAGACTAGCATTCAGAGGCAGCAGTGTAGATATACAGCTATGAGGTGCAAGACGTATGCTGCTATTTTCAGGAGAAATTCAATACTTTTTTTCAGGGTACTGCTTAGCCACAATTAACATTTCTAGATGTTTCTAGATGTTTCCTATAAGATAGCAAATCCTTACTAATATCTGTAAAAAATAAATCACAGCAACTGGACTAGCTCTATTTTTCCTGAAGATGTTTTGCTGGTCAGCCGACTAATGACCAACGAAACATCAAGAAAAAAACAGCAGGTCCAGTTGCCTTGGTTTATTTTTTACAGATATACCATGATCTGGATGAATGAGAACCTTCACAGACTTACATTTTAAGTTCAGCTCTACCGCTTTCTTAAATTTGAAATAACTATTTTGAAAAATCTTGATTTTGTAATAAGGAGCCCTTCAAAAGCTGTGTAGTTGTGACCCATAAAAAGTGTATTGGCTCCCACAGTGTGCCGTTTTTTCCTGTTGTGTTGTTACCCATCATGATAATCTTAAATGTGTCATAGGTACATGTATTGGAAGATTGTCATTCCTGCTGCTAATTTCCATTTTAACCACACATGCATTTTATGTAATGTAGGTAAAAATGTTAATTAGCTTTATTTATTTGTATGTCAGCAACATGGCAGCTAAGTTAGCAGTGTAACCTTGCTTGGTTCTTAGGTTTGCATATTTATGTGTTTTCCTCTGGGAAAGTCCTAGTCATGTTAATTCTTTCAGCTTACACCCACATTGGTTCCTGTATATCTGTTAGATTGTGGTAGGGACATTGGACTATAATTGTCTCCATAGACATTGACTAATATGAACAACTTCTGTGCTTTACAGTACAATACTGGGGCTACGACTAGGTCAATAAGCGAATTGGTCACTATGTGAGGAATAGAGGAAATAAGCTCTAATATGCAGTACATGACTTAAATTTGCATAACGCAAATACCAATGTACAGTACAGTAGAGAATACTGATTGACCAACTGCGAGAATGAGACATAGACCGAGAAAGGGTGATATGAGATATCATCCAAGTTCTCGTACAGTGTAAAATACCAACTGGTCGCAGAGCTGGTTGTAAGTCCGAGTGGTCGGTAAACAGGTAGGTTGTTGAGTGAGGAGTAGCTGTATATTTTGTGATTTCAGCATTCCATTTTATATATTATATTATATACACATGTAAGCAGGAACTCTTGAGTTCTACCATTTTTCCGGCAAGGTTAGATTTATATTGGTCAATTGAAAAGCAACTCTAAAAATAGAACAGTCATTGCATTCTCTGATCACATTATGCCTAGAGGAGGATAAAATTGATCACCTTTATTCAAGAGACCTCTGATTATAATGATTCAAATGCGTAACAAAGTTCAATCAAGCGTCGACATGGACTTGAGAAAAAAAGACATGACGATAATCAATGTTTTATTATCTAAAAATAAAGAATGTGTTATAGAATTTTTTTTATCAGTTGCAGATACATAGACTACAGGCAAATACAGATTAATACAGATGAAGACAAACAAGGTGCAAAGCAAATAAATGCATCCACTTCACAGACTAATGCCTATATCCTTGGGCATGCAGAGGTGCAGGCAATAATTACATAAAGGAGACTCTGTGACATTACAAGCAGAGGAAAGCAGGGTCAGTTTGAGACTTTGCTAATGAATGCATGTCAAAATAAGGAAGAAAATCTGTAAAGATATAATACTGAAGTTCTTCCTCTAGGGGGACGTGCTGAGAGGGCTGTAGGCTTGGAGGTGACAAGCCCAGCTGAAGCTAGCTGGCTTGTTAGGGCCTCTACAAGAATACCCAGCCTCCTAAGAAAGGAGCCCCTCCCTGGAACCAGTCTGTGTGTCTGGCAGACTGGGGGGAGCGGATCACCTGTGTGGTGAAAAGCAGCCTGTGTGGTCAGGGGACAAGGATGAGCCTGTGTGGCAAGTGTGTTTGATACAGCCTGCGTGGGAAAGGTTTTGTTAAAAACACAACCTGAAGTCAGAGAGAAGTTGGAAATGTTATTTTGCCGTTAGTAAAAAGGCTGTACTTTATGTTGGAGAAACCCCTGTGAGGGAAAACCCTATGTGAATGTTTAATAAAAGTGGGCAGGAAGCCCTAAAAAGAAGTTGTTTATGAGTGGAGGTGTCCTGAATGCACTACCATTTGAAGCTAATCCTCACAACACATTTGTAGTCAACTGAAAAATACTGGACACATTTTGTGGTTTTTTCCACATACTGTAAGTGGTCAGTTCCATCCACATGTGTATACTGTATGTAAACATGTATATCCACTGCCACCTCCTCCTAAAACAAAATAGGAGGAATGACAGAAGTGAACTTAGTGCCATAAGCATCAGTAAAAAAATGTTGCTCTTCCCAAACCTAGCAGGCCAAGGTACCCCTTCCAAGTTCTTTACACTTTGTCAACTGGATAGCTTGACTCACTCCATCTTGCTGGAAACCTTTCTGAAGTATCCTCTACTCTGAAAAAAAAAATACTTTTAAATGTACTCTTGATCTTTCCTCCTGGTACTTCGAGATTTTGTTCCCGTGTATCCATGTTCTCTAGCTTTATATCCTAACTCAACCTGGCTTGTTTTTTTACCTTGTTTTATCTCAATTCAGGTCACCAGTCATCCGCTGCATAACACCTGGCTGGTGTATGTTGATGACTTGATGAGTGCACAGTAGATTCCCATTGCCCCAACATCAACTGTTTCCTAAACCAGTAGAGTTTGGGCTGGAGGAGCAAGAGAGGCAACCCTTACTATCTCTGATCTCCACCAAGTACCTGCCAGCTACTGTTATTTCCGATAGTAAAACGACTTATTGTGCGGCTCACTCTGAGACAAGTGGTAAAGTGGCACAGGGTGACAAGGAAAATAAAGAAGTGGAAGAGGTTAGTGAAATATCAACAACAATATGGCATTTTACAGGGCAAGGCAGTTTCTGAGGGCAGTTGTGGCACCGGCTAAGCTGACCTTTGAGAGCTGTGGAAGCTCAGAAAGCAGAGGTGGTGCTGCCTGGGCATCTCCAGTCTACACTATTTTATCCACATCGGAATATATCTGCATGGCTGTGTTCAATATGCATAAGCAAAGGTTACAGCAAGACCATGTCTGTCTAGACACACAATTAGCAACTTTAGCTCTTATGCAGCATATGAGATGACACTCAGTGGCCAAGTATAGGAAGTAAATTCTTAAATGTGCTTGTAGTGTAACTGTTTTATACTACTATGCAAACCTTTGTATTGTAATTAGAAAATGGGGACTTTGGATGAGCAAAATTATCTCAATTTAAATAAATTAGCTGCAAAATTATGGATTTTGCCATTAGCCACAGAGTGGAAATGTTAAATTTTGCTCATTGTACTGCCAGGCAAAATTTGCTTAAAAACAATTCACTTTTTCTTCTTTAGTCAGAAGGTGTGTGAGGGGTATTTAGGGTAGTTAGGTTAATTCCGTATATTTGTGGCTTTTTAACATTTTAAAAACTGCCAACAACCACTTAAATGCCTTCATCTTCGACTCCAATGCATTTGACCAAAATTGTGAATGTCTGACAAAATAGCCAAATTTTTGCTAAAATTTTGGGGAGATTTTTTTAAAGTGAAGGAGGAATAGTGGGGAGCAATATTTACCTACATACCTCCTATCCAATGTCCTCCATAGAGGAACGCTACCATCTGTCTAGGTTTACGGGTTTTCTTACCTAATTTTTTTTGTTTTTACCAACAGCAGCAGCCAATTTTGCAAAAATAGGTTACATAGAAAACTTGCATAATAAACATTTTCACATCTGAACAGGTAAAAAAATACATTGATGACATATATGTGAATGTAATTAAAATACCTTTCACATTTTAATATATAAATTATATATAAATTATATTTATAAAGCAGTGAATCTGACACTCACTAAAAATTCACTACAGGCAAATCTTCCTGGCGCATGTGCTTTAAATAACAGTAATTAACTGACTACAAGTGAATGTTTTGGTGAAAGTCACATATACTGCTTTGTAACTATGCTCCTTAGTGTCCTCAGGCTCAAATACCTAGAGTATTGCAATATAATATGAGTTCCATGTTGCCATGGACACCAATCTAACACTGTAATGAAAACTTTACAATTATTCTTTGTCCTTGCTAAGTTGGAGGATTCGCACAATGAATGTTCGTCATTGTTATTCTGTAGCTGACACATAAGACAGCCGATTCTGTGGTACAAAGTGTCACAATCTCTCTTGAAGAGATTCTATGTACATAGTACAAATCCCATTGAGTGGATAAGCCCAATCATAGCTCTAGCACAATATTGTCAGGGCCATGAATTTTTGAATTGGCCCCATGGGAATGTCAACACCACAGCCACCCCGGTTCTATTTAGTGAAGTCTTCAATTTGTAAAGTCAACGCATCTTTAGATGCTATTCGTGTGGTGCTCATACCTCCGAACTATGGAAAAAACGTAAAGATACCTTGCCGCACTCGTTACCGGGAAGCCCCAGATTAGAGGGGGGTTTTCGCAGTAACTGTGGATGGCGTCGCCAAATAGTCCAAAATAAATGAATGTCACCAGCACACCAATAATATTGCAATCCAAAGTGTTCGTTGTGTTTAGTCAGCATCCAGCTGTTTACCTTTTTCTATTTGGCGGGCATGATGTCATTATGACGACAATGAGTATTCAGATTGGTTGATTTAATTCTATCTGTTGGTCTATATAATGTGGTGTGATTTTGAACTCTATGTCATTGCTGAGCCTGATGAAGGGGACCCTGCGTGGCCCCAAAAGCACTAGTTCTGGTGACATGACGTTCCAATAAACCAACACTTTGGACTGCAATATTATTGGTGTGCTGGTGACATCCATGTATTCTATTTCATACCTCCCAACTGTCTCTCATTTGGAACCAAATCCCTCTGTCCCTTTTTCCTCCTCAGCTGTCCACTTTTTGGACAGATATGTAGATCTCTATAATAAATGCAAAAATTAACAACCGAGGTGTTACACTACACTAAACCTTTCATATAGACCTTTTTATGCTCACATTATTATTTTAAAAAGCCATTATAAAGGAAACATAGGGGTCTATTCACGAAGCTGCCGAGGGCAGCCGAGTGAATGACCGATCTGAAGTGAAGTGAGCCGAACACTGTTCGGCTATTCACTTCAGGCTGGTACAGCTAATTTCAGCCGTACATCGGCTTGCTTCGTGTGGCTTCGGGTCGGCCGAACATGCTCTGTTCCCGCCCTCTGCTGATGGACCTGATGGGGAACTGCACCAGAGGGCGGGTACAATGCTAGTTTACTATTGGCTATTGCAAATTGAAATAGCCAATAGTAATGTCCCAATGCTTTTCAATGGGAAAAATCGTTTTTTTGTTTTTTTTCTATTCTGACATGTTCGTGTCAGAATAAAGAAAAAAAAAGACACAGCAGTGTTTCTCTCCTTGGCGCCCGGGAGCGGGAGACTCACGGAGCACCCGGGAGAGTTATGTTTTCTTTTTTTAATTGTGAATAGCCCGTACAGCAGGCTCTCGGTTCGAATTAACCGATGGACTCCCGTAACCGAAGCTAGCCGAAGGATCGGCCGAAGCTACGGAAAGATCCTTTGGCAGCTTCGTGAATAGACCCCATAGTGATGAAAAACCGATTGTGGTTTTCTTGCTTATTAATCCTCCTGGTTCACTTACTTGTCTTGTAACAAGGATTTAACCCATGCAGTCAGGGTCGGATTTCTCACAAGGCCACTGAGGCCTATCCTCGGGATAGCAGGGAGAAGAGGGGCGGCAGGGGTGTCCAGGTGCTGGGCGGGTAGTTGTTTTTATACATTTAGCCCTGCTTTGGGCAAGCAGAGCTAAATGTACAGCAGGGAAGTTGCTTGTTTGTTTACAAGTGATCTCATCCGGAGATCCTTTCTTCAGGATGGAGAGCAGTGAGCAGAGCGGAGATCGTCCATTTTTTTTCTTTTCCTCTCAGCTGTCACAGGAGTTTCAGCACAGTGATGTGCTTGAAATCCTGTATTAGAGGTGACAGGTTTAATAAAGAGAACCTATCACCTCCAAATGCTATCACACAGGGGCTTGCTGGCTCCTGTGTGATAGCAATAAAGTTAGGTGAAAAAAAATTAAAAATATAAAACATAAAAATTTATAAAAAAAATAATTAAATTAATAAAAATTTTAAGAAACAAAAGTTGAAAAACATAAAAAGGTGATTAAAAAGTAAAAATTTATAAGAAAAAAAGATAAAATATACGATAAATAAAAAAATGAAAAAAAGTAAAGTCATACATTTAAAAAAAAAAAATGAAGACTAACCCTGCCACCCCCAACACCTGGTTGCTATTCTCCACTGGGGGGGTTGGTGGGGAGGGGGGCGCATTGAGAAACCTGGCCTTGGGGCCGCTGAGAGAGTAAATCCAGTTCTGCATGCAGTTTTGAATCACAGAAGGAATATATATGTGATTTAAATTAGTACTCTTCCCTACTCTATCAAATAATATAAAATTGCCATCGGTAAGGCCTTAAAACAGAATGAACAGGCTATTAAAAGTTAAAACAAAAAGCAACTTTAGTCACAAAACTCACTGTTAATCTGGAACTGTCCCCGTGGTACTTCTTTTGCATTACAATATGCCCTCCATCTCCTGGGTTCAATGGCGACCAGCAACATTTAACCTGCTTCCTAAGAGCTTGGGCTGTCCTGGACCCACCCCCAGCCTGTGATTGGACAGTGAAAGGAGCAGCAGCACAGTGATGTGATCATCTCTGTCACTCTGCTTTGTCTTTCTATCAGATTCTCCCTCTCCCAATTTGAGATTTGCTATACAGTGCTTGCGTTCAGAAATATAAATACAATGATGCATTATTTATGTAATTTATACTGTACATGTGTCTATCTATCTACCTATCTATCTATCTATCTATCTATCTATCTATCTATCTATCTATCTATCTATCTATCTATCTATCTATCTACCTATCTACCTATCTATCTATCTATCTATCTATCTATCTATCTATCTATCTATCTATCTATCTATCTTATCTATCTTATCTATCTTATCTATCTATCTATCTATCTATCTATCTATCTATCTATCTATCTATCTATCTTTATATCTACTTGGCCATTTATCAGTTGTGTATCAGTTTATCAATTTTTACCTTGTCATTTGTTTTTACTTTTCCCATGTCACAAACGATCCCTGTATATTTAGAAAAGTATTACATATATACAGGTGACATTTTAGCACTTATTCCTGCACAACAAAAAGTCCAACACAGCTAATAAGGGAACAAAACATATCATAATATACAATTCTTTGTCTTCCAGGTGCTTCCCACTTCTCTATCTTTCTATCTTCCTAATCATTAAGACCATATGCAGCGGAAATATAGCAGAAACTGTTGGCAGAGATCTCAGTCTTTTCTTTCTCTGACATGTATGGAATCTTGCAGACAGATTTTGGAGAATGCCATATTGCAGTAGTACTGATTAATTTTCTGTTGAAGTAGAGGCTGATTACGGTGTAAGTTCCCCCTTGCACTCCAAAAAATAAACCTCATAAAGTCAACATGTGCGTACACATTTCTTCCAGATATCGTTCATATTTCCATTATATCTATAGCCTTTAATATTTATAATGATCTCCAGTAAATGCAAGCTGCATCTTATGATCTCATGATCTAACAATGTAATCCAAAAGTAATTTAAAAAAAACTCAGCAATCCTTTCAGGAAAATAAAAATGCATTTAAAAGCGGCTGTGGCTCTAATAGTAATTCAAGGGAAAGAAATTTAAAGAAATACATTTTGACCTGTAAAAAAAATTCTTGTTATTTTTATTCATTTTGTTTAATAGTTGGTGAGTGCTTAGAACCTCATTCAGGTTTTTATTGCTTTATGTGTCCCCACTTGGGAGATTCACCCTCAGGCTTGGTTCACAGCTGGGCGTTCCCAATTTGCACGTTTTTTAAGCATGTTTTTAGCACGTTTTTCAGTCCAATAAAACGTGCATTCGACGCTTGTTTTTTGTAACCTCCCTGTCGGTATGATTTTTTTTTCTCAATCTTTTTTCCTTTTTTTTAACTCTCAAACTTCCCACCGGTTCTGCCCCCCTGCGACGCGGACGCCTGCAAGGGACAGAACCCCCTGAAGATGGCAGCTGCTGGAGGACACAGCGGGGATCGCGGACAAGGTAAGACCTACGCTGTATTCCCGAGTGTGGCTCAGGGATACCGCTTTGTTAACCCCGAGTCAAACTCGGGAATACCAATGGATACGTGCTGAAATCCGCCCCAAAGAAGCTCCTGTACTATTTCGGGCGTAGGACGTTTTTCAGCGCGACAAATCACGCTGAAATACGTCCAGGTGGGGGCCATGCCTTATTATTTGTCCTGGTGACCATTGTCACTGGAAGTGAGGAAAATAAATCGAAAGGTTTGAGTTGTCACCAGAAGAAGAATACAGGGAAGTCTTTCCATATGGAAACTTGTTCCAAGTGTCTAAGAGAAGATTTTTTTTAATTACACGTTATTATCTTCAGGCCGAGATATCCACACGGTGCTGGACACCCGGCACCCACCACCCCTGACCGGCAGATGTTGAACAAAGACAATGGGGTCCACAGTATCTTCCTATACCAGACGTGTGACATCCTTGAAGCAGGCTAGCAATGCAAATGTGAAAGAAGATGATTTGTTGGCTGGAAGAGATAGAGAGCAAGTGTAGCCCCTATATAATATACATATATGTGCTATCACAGCGATTCTTGTTCCTAACTGTAAGAAGTTAACTTGGCCCTGTGTGTGATCTGAAGCAGAGATTTGTGGGGATTGCAGTGCAGAGCTGACACTGGGGATTGCTAATAGAGCTCTTATGAACTACCACTCCCAGGATGCTGTGCGAGAGGAAGGAGGAGGGCTATGTACTGCAGTGACTGAGCGTGCCGAGTCTGACTGGGGGATCTGGAGGAGACAGGCCTGTGTGCGGCACTGTGTGAATTAGGACTGCATGCAGCAGAGCTGTGTGATTCCCACTGACAGATTGGGACACACAGAATCTGTACAGCAGTGCTCTGAAGGACGGATGTTCATCTGCCGAACCAAAGAGACTGTGTTCGAGCGCCTGAACCGAGGCCTAGTCGCATGGCTGAACCAGCCGCCGGAGTGACCCAGCAGAGAGAGAGGGAGCCAGCCGGAGCCTTCCCTCTATGTCGCCTGAACTGAAGAGAGAGAGAGAGGACGCCCAGTTCCTGCCAGTAGTCTTCATATCTTTCCATCTGACCTGAGGATTGGTGAGAGGCCTTTGGCCACGTTGACAACCTGTTTGCTGTTCATATCTGCACTACAGTAAGGGCCCCAATGCCGGCTAGCTTAGGACACCACTACTGGCCAGTAGTTCGGACATTGTTAAAGGGAGACCTTAAAGGGACATACACCCCATTCAGGGGAAAGCCTTTAGAGACAATTGGCCTCACATACCTCAGTACTGACAGCAGATAGCTGCAGTTACTGGGTCGCAGAGTGCCTCACCCTGTTGATACACATTATTGTTGAGGATTTCTGTCATAACTATTGTATCATAGTTGTTCATCTCTGATTTGTCAGTAAATCTGCTATAAAACTGTTCAAAGGTGTGTTGGTGTGCTATGGATCCACGCTTTGGGCGGTACATTGGTGAAGGGGGATAGAAATATCCGGTTATTCAGCGGCTCCTTCGGGGGTGAGCGCTACACAAGATATTACACAATTTCCTTATGTTGAGTTTACTGGATGGGACACCATTACCTGTCCTTACGCAAACTCAGTTTTACTGGGTCCACGCCAATTGGCAAACAAATAATGAAAAGTTGTGCTGTCAGCAATCTAAATAAGGTTTCACTGGAACTTGGTGGGAAATCTCCTCTAATTATTTTAGTGACTGTGATCTTAATAAGGCTTAAGAATGGGTATGGGTATGGGAGCTGTGTTTTTCAGCAAACTTTGGAGGGATCTGCTCTCACTTCCTGTTCTGTCTCGAGAAGGGAAGTAAAGGTATATCTCCCTAATAGGACAAACAAAAATGACAGGGTTTAACTTACACTACTTAACAGATATCTATAATAGCAGATTAAAGTTAAAATACTTCTGTAAAATAACATTTTCCGTACATAGAAGACATTTAAAGCAGAACCACAAGTTAAAAAAACAAAACGCCTCTTAAAACCCCAAATGGTATAAGTCGTGAGTAACTGTGAATTGTAAAGGGGCGAGGTGCCATGTCAACTCGGTTGTTGAGCTTTGAATAAGATTTAGCTGCAATGTTCACCTTTAATCCAGAGACTTCCACCACGGTACTTTTTTTCTCAGTCTGAAGACCAGCATCATTCAATCAACTTCCTTTGATCACATCCCAGCCTTTGACTTGACAGTGAAAGGAGAAGCAGCAGAGTTATGGGCTCAATTACCTATCATCTGCCATTCGTGATCTTGCCCTGAAGGTCCTTGTTCAGGCCTGACAACACTCTGTACCCATTTCCTGCATTGTCACCTGTTACACATAATAGACCCTTTTCACATAGATGTCTGTCCACTCCGATCTGAAAGGAATCCATGCACAGAGCCCCTGCTGTTTGGAACATTACAGAACAGATGTTAATTTTGTGACATCTGTGTCCGTTCAGTTTTTTCTCCATCTAGGGTGTATTTTTTTGTTTATTTTTCTAGGGGGCTTGCTTTTGGAAATGGACCTATGTTAGGTCTACGGGTAGCCCGATGTAAACAGGCTTGTGTCCAATTACCTCCTTTTACATGCAATTCATCACATTCAGGTCTGCAAAAACGGAACTCTTTTCTGTTTTTTTTTCTTAGATGGACTCAGAGTGCATCCGTTTACACTTGCCAGCCCATAGACTAACATGGCACTGCTGATCACATCTAATTAGACTACCCATGTGCAAGGTGCCATATGCAGTCATCAACCACTATTGTCATCATCACAAAACCCAACCTAAGAAGATTGTTATATTTATATAGCACCAACAGTTTGCTCAGCACTGTACAACATATGGGGAGACAGAACAATTACGATACATTACTATACAAAAGGATAAGAAGGACCCTGCTCATGAGAGCTTACAATCTACAAGGGATACAGAAGGCAATGGCTGTGAGTGATAAGCTGATTGAAGCAGTAGATGTACCGTTTTTAAGAGGAGATGGAAAAGGCTTTCCTGTAGAGGTGTATTTTCAGGGATTGCCTAAAGGTGGACGGAGTGGGAGATAGCCGAATAGGTTGTGGTAGGATGTTCCAGAAGTTGGGGAGGCTCTGGAGAAGTCCTGGAGGCGAGCATAAGAAGAGGTGATGAGGGAGCTAGAGAGCAGGAGGTCTTGGGAGAAGTGGAGAGGATGCTTTGATTGATATATTGAGATGAGGTTAAAGATGTAGCCAGGGGGCAGAGTTGTGGATGGCTTTGTATGTTGTTGGTAGTATTTTTAATTTTATGCGTTGGAAGCCAGTGGAGGGATTGATGGAGAAGGGTGGTGGCAATTGAGTGGTTGGCGAGATAGATGAGTCTGGCAGCAGCATTCATGAAGGGGGAATAGAGGTAGGCCTGTGTAGCGGTAGGCCAATGAGAAGGTAGTTGCAGTAGTTGAGGTAAGAGATGATGAGAGAGTGAGTCAGTAGCTTTGTGCTGTCATTTGTTAAGAAGGGACACATTTTTGAAATGTTACAAAGATTAAGACGGCAAGATTTGGCCATTGATTGAATGTGGGACCTGAAGGAGTCAGGGATTTCACCTAGCATTCTAGCATGTGTGCAGGGACTGATAACTGTTTTTTGCTCTCAATGGAGAAGTCAGGGGAAGGGAAAGGTGGGGAGGGAGGGGTATATTATGAGCTCAATTCTTTAAAGAATGAGTCTAAGGAAGTGAGTATGGTTTTGGAGTCTGTGGGAGGTTATAAGTTGACCTAGGGAGGATGGGTAGATAGAGAATAGAAGGGGTCCAAGGGGAAAGAGGCCTGGGGGACCCCTACTGAGAGAGGGAGAGGAGAGGAGGAGGTAGAGTTGAAGGTGAAAGGGAAGGTGTACTGAGATAGATAGGAGGAAAACCAGGTTACCAAGATTTGCTATACAGCCATCGCTGAATTGCATGTTGACAGGCAGTGGCTGCACGGGAGCTGCAGGAAATCAGCAGCACTGAGATGCAACAAATAATGAAAAAGGTGAAAAAATATCAAAAGCCTGGTGATAGTTTAGGATTCGCAGTGCTTAGTAAATTAAGTAGCTATTCAGTTAGGGCTCCTTCCTCAAACTCATCCTTTCAAATTTTCCTTTCATTATTCCCTTTCATACATACTGTATTTTCAATTGTGTAGGCAAGGATGCCATCTACTGAACAGTTTGAAAAACATTCTTTTAGACATTTATTTATTTTTGTTAATTTAAAGGGAATCTTTGACCAAGAAAAAACAGAAGTTACAAATTAGATGCCTTCACTGGGTCTGTCCAGCATCCTGGGAGGTGCACATTACTTTGCCTAATATAATCTTACAAACATACCAAAAATCAAAGATTAAAATAAGAAAACATACAGAGTCCAAGAGTTGGAGTTGAGCACCGGGGAACTTTATTCAAATAAGCACATTTCACCATAAGGAAGCCTGGATGTGTTTCACGCTATAGCACTTAGTCATAAGGCTATTACAATCACATTTGCATTGTGGGTATATTTAAATCAAATATATATCCAATATAGCAGGTAGCCATCAATAATGATGATGCCCTAACCATGAAGCATATACAATTAACATTAGACGCAGAAAACCCAAAAACATATGCTATAAGAAATTTTAAAAGGTAAGGAGTTTAAACACAATGAGGGGAATTTATCAAAACTGGAGCAGACAAAATCTGGAGCAGTTGCCCAGGGCAACCAATCAGCATCTCTCTTCAGTTTGTTCAGTTAAGATTTGAAAATGAAAGATAGAAGCTCATTGGTTGCCATGCACAGCTGCTCCAGATTTTGTCTGCTCCATATTTTGTCTGCTCCAGTTTTGATAAATCCCCCCTATGTATTTAAAGATGTATTAAACTCTCACAATTGTTTTCAATAATGAACCCAGATCAAATAAATATACATTGTCCAGCAAACAATTTTTTTACATTTTTGCCCATACACTTATAGTCATAATGTTTCCAAACGGCTCCAACTCTCTCAGCTCGGCTTACCTGAACTTCCTGTTGAGTACAAGATCACAGCTGTTTATTTGCCAGCATAGAGAAGGGAGAAGAAAGAGGGGAAGGGGGAGGGAGCAGAGAGTAGAATGCAGGGGACATGCATGCCGTGCTGTGAAGATGAGCACAGCTTACTAACACACACAAGGGGGCTCCATAGGAATCTGTAATGGAAAAAAGCCACCATGAAACAAGAAATCAAGACCAGTGCTCAGGGGACCAGCTGATTCTGCAGCAAGCTGAAACTTGTAAACATCAAGGCGCAGCATCCATTGTAAGTGATTTATTCAGCATTGGAAATAGCATTTGAAAAACATTTTGACTTTAATATCACTTTAAATTTACAGTTTAGAGATCATCAGAGTAAAGGAAATATCATGGGTTTAGACATAAATGTGAATGGAGGTGCAGTTACTAACTATGTCAAGGTACCTTCTATTGAATCGATGCTGCGGGCATCACTCTACTGCAAGCCATGTCTTGCCATCCTAAACATAAAATCACATTGTCAATGTATTGGCAGCTGCTTTGGGAAATGAAAGGGAAACCTGACAAGCTTCATAGGGAGAGATCAGTTAGGAAACTGTCCCTTAAATAGGATTGCTAGCTATTTGGGCAATTAAACCTTTTTCTGTTTTTTTTTTGGTCTTATTTTTTGTCTTTGATTATATTTTATGGTTGACTGGAGGTGAGAGGTCACATTTAGCTGCTGTCCCGTCCATAATAAACTTTTTGTTTTGTTACTGCAAGGCTTCCTTTTAAAAATGGGTTGGTGTTTTCAATTATTTTTGTGGTATATTGTTAAATGTTGATAGGGCTTTTATATTATTATATGTTGATAGGGCCTTTAGTGTAGGGTAAAATGGTTTGTTTTTTTGAAAAAAAAAAAACAAACCAGAAAAACTAAGTGCAAGAACAGTGTGCACCTTAATAGTCTAATTTTATATATCTCCCATTCACTGTACCCCACTATCCTCATAGATAAATATAGGTTAGGCATACATTGGTTAGGCCTATTATCCTTGAATAAAACTGTTGTGCTACTGGACAGTTTTACACTGCTGCATCCTCTGTAGCATCTTAATTCTTTAATAAAGCCCCAGTTTGTACTCTTTGTCTCTAGTAAATTTTGGACTAGCCTTGCTAATTAAAATTGTCCTGCTGCTGGCCAGTTCTACACTGCTTTGTCATCTGTGGTCTCTTGTAGTAAAGCCCCTGTCTGTACTCTTTTTCTATAGTACATTTCAGCCAATTCTCCCTCATTAAAATATCCTGTTGCTGGTGAATTTTTCACTGCTGTATCATCTTTGATCTCTCTATTCTTAATGAGGTTCCAATAGAAAATGGAGGCAGGGCAGTTTTTTTTTAAATCAATCGTAAAATGACAGCCACAATGAAGTACTGGTCCGCTTCTATCTGCCAGTCCAAACTGCTGATAAAACTTCTTGAAACTAGCCACTTTTTGAAGCTGAAATAAATCAGACTGGAGTAATGCTGCTGCATGTAAGCCAAGCTAATTAAAAAAAAAATAACAAAAACAAAAACAACAACTTCACAGGCAAATATGCACTGCCATTTTACTCTGTCACTAAGACTGTTTGTGAAAGTTGTGCCGTTTTGTAACACCACAAACAGTTTTGAAGTATAATTAAAGCCTCCGTATTTATTTTTTTTTGCATATATCTACTGCTACCAAGCAGTAGATATATGCAAAACGTGTTAAAAAAAAACACTTTAAAAGAGATTAATACTTACGTGTGTCTTCGCCGCGCGCTCCCGTTCAAAAATCTGAAAAATCTCGGGCGGCCTCAAAGGATCTCGGGGCGGGCACATGCGCAGTTCAGATTTTGGGGCGGGAGACGAGGAGAGACACAAGGTAAGTCTATGGATGCGTGCACCCGCATGCAGGCACCATGGGATCGTAAAGTGCCAGCAAGGACAGAGGAGTCAGCGATGGATCAGAGACCCGCAGCAGCACTGGAGAGAAGGCTGAAAACAACAGGAAAGAAGAGGAAGATCAGATTAAGATACATCATTTAAGGTACGTGCTTTAATTAACATTGGGGGGATGGAAAAAAAACGTATCCTTTAATGTCACTTTAAGGCATTCCCCAAGCATGTTATGTAACAGGAACATTGTATTTCATACTTACCGTAATTTTCCTTTCCTGTCTAGCTCCATGGCAGCACACGAATGGGTTACCCCCTCCCTCCTCCCCCTAATCAGGATTGTATCTCATAAATTTGAGCGAGTCGCCCATCTAGCTGTTCTGTAACTAGACGACCGATCCGGTGGGCCCCTTGCTGCCATGGAGCTAGACAGGAAAGGAAAATTACGGTAAGTATGAAATACAATTTTCCTGTTTTCCTGTCAGCTCCATGGCAGCACACAAATGGGAAATAACTAGCCAAAACAAGGGGAGGGTACGCAAAAAATATTTTAATCATACACCCACAGCCGAAGAAATAACCGAACGGCCAAAACCGACAGTAGTCAAGGCGGCCGGATCGACACAATAATGATTCATAAATGTGTGACGAGATGACCAAGTGGCTGCCTTACAAACAGTCTCCAAGGACACGCGATTTGCTGCCGCCCAGGACGTGGAGAGACTCCTCGTGGAATGTGCCGAGACTGCAGAAGGTACTGGAAGGCTTTTAGCCTCGTAAGCCAATGTGATAGCTTTCACCACCCATAAAGCAATAAGTCTACTGGACGCCTTAGCGCCTTTCCTCGCACCTGCTGGTACCACACAAAGATGGTCAGTAGACCATAATCCCTTGGTGGCCGAGATATACTCATGCAGAGTTCTTGCGACTTCCAAACGACACATGCGAGGATCATCACTGGCCTGAAAGGTAGGAAGAACAATCTCTTGCCGCATATGGAAAAGAATATGGTTAAAAAAAATCACTTTGCAAAGAATACCCAATCATGTGCAAGGAAAATAATAATTAAAAACCCCCCTGTATTTTTGCTTGCACGTGATTGGGTAATGGAAGTCGACAGAGATTCACCTCATTCACTAATCAAAAGGAAAAATCCTTAGTAAAGTGACCAGCCTGTGTGCCTTTAGTAAATGAACCTCATAGCTGTGTGCATCTATGTGAGTATTGCATGTACGTAGTAAATAATGTGAGCATACACAGTACTTATTCTCTTTTTCTACATATTGCTTTCCACATGGAACTGAGTAAGCTAGTTCTGATCATCTCATATTGCTTGGCTATTCTTTGGCACCATCTTGTGGAACCGACCAGGAAGAGCAGGTAAACATTCTCGGAGGGGTATGTGAATCCATACTTCCATATATGAGGTTATACAGAGGTTTATACAGAGGTTTATACCCCAATAACTTGACAGTGACAGATTCTTAAAGTAGATGTAAACTCACAAAACTTCTATATAAGCTTTAAAATGTCATCAGTGTAATTTTAAAAGTAATTCCAATAATATTAATTCTGCAGCTTTCATTAAAATAATACCTTGTTATCCTGCCATAGAGGTTCCTGTCTTCCAGTGGTGCTCCTGTGTTGTCACCTTGTCACGCAGGTTTCCAATGGAGATTGCACAGGCTCTACTGTCATCACTATCAGAAAATCTTCCCTGAGAAATATAATGCAGCCATTGCTGGAGTGTATGTAGACAAGACGTGGCAGCAAAGTGGCTCTAGGAGTTCAGCAGTACTGAGATGTAGCAGAGGATGAAAATTAAAGTGAAAATTGTATTTTATTAGTGGCATTTTTTAATGGTGGCTTCCTGGTGGGGGAAATACAACCACCTTTAATTTGCATGAGTGCAGGCGCCTGTGTATATGAGCCCAATAACATAAATAAATCCAATCTAGAAACAACCTACTGGAATTGCTATGATACAGACCTTTTAATAACTGCAAGCCATTTAAACCTTGCAACATAAACACCATAAGGAAAACAATTCTGTTGCTCCAAATTGGTGCTACAAAACCACTGGTGTGTCATGGACCTAATTGCCTCGGAAAGCAGTCCATGATAACCGTCACTGGGGGATTTGATATGCTTCCTTTTGACAGTTACACATACAATCACATAATTACACATAACTGTAATAATAATAATTGTAGTAATAATAATAATATTATTATTATTAAAAATAATTCTAGTATGTACAACACATTTGAAGACTAGTTGGAAGATTGGTCTTTTGTGATGATCCAGCTACGAATGTTTACTGTGTAATTGTCCTCTACCCATTGCGAAGAAATTTAACAATTCCAGAAAACACTGCAATTAAAAAATAAATAAAATAATTGCTTGTTAATTGCTAACATGGGGATCCCATAGTAGCAATGGTTGCATTTATTTGCTAATTCCCTCCAGCTTTCTCTTATATTGTTACAATGTATCTCTTGTTACTTATATGTATACACCGATCAGCCATAACATTATGATCACTGAGAGGGTAAGTGAATAACATTAATTGTCTTGTTACAATGGCACCTTGAAGTGTCACTTACCTGGGGAACAGATGGCATCAGGATGCACTGATACTTTGGGCAATGTTCTGCCGGGAAACCTTGGTTCCTGCCATTCATATTGATGTTCATTTTACATGTACCACCTACCTAAGCAGGTGGTACACCTACCTACCTGGTTGCTGACCAAGTACACATTCAGGGAAACGGTATTCCCTGATGGTAGTGGCTTTTTTCAGCAGGATAATGTGCTCTGCCACACTGCAAACATAGTTCAAGAACGGTTTGAGGAACACAAGGATGAGTTCAAGGTGTTGATTGGCCTCCACATTCTTCAGATCTCAATCCAATCGAGCAGCTATGGGATGTGCTGGTAATTCAAGTCCGGTCCATGGAGGTCCACCTCACAACTTGCAGGACTAAAAGTGTCTGCCACTGACGACATGGTGCCAGATACCACAGTATACCTTTAGAGATCTAGAGAAGTCCATGCCTCGACGGGTCAGGGCTGTTTTGGCGGGAAAAAGGGAACCTACTCAATATTGAGCATGTGGTCATAACATTATGTTTGAACGGTATATATTTCCTATGATCCTCAGCTCCATCTAGCCATAATGTGGCATTTTCCCAGTTCACTCTATGCTCTTTACAAATAAAGCTATTTTCACTACTCCCCATAAAGCTTGAAGAACATCCACCAGAAGAGAAAATAGCAGCAGAACACACGCTACACTCTTTGTGAATGAAGACGTTTTTACTACTGCCCATAAAATTTTAAAACATCCACCAGAAGAGAAAATCGAAGAACATATCATGTTGCCCCATTTTCACAACAGCTTGTTAATTTGCATAGACATAATGTACATGCCATTTTACTGGATACATAGCTATGCAATTTGATTTATTATTAACCCATATGTTAGATTGTGCTTAGAGGCTCTCTAAAGTCCTAAAGTCTTCCCTTCCTGGTTTACGTGCTCCTTTAAGAACTTCCATTTCTTCCTGTACTCTTGCTGAATTTCCCTGTGTAGTCCTCTAGCTGTCACTACCGGCTCAAGAAAAGGCAATAGAGAAGGATCCTCATGGAACAACAACAAAAATATGTAATCTTCACATTTAAATTCAGCATGGCCAGTTGGTTCCAATGTAATTACAAATTACTATCCAGATGGTATAGGTCTCTTAAACCACACTAGGAACAATCATACCTTATTGTTACCACTGGGTGTCAGTAGTTTATTGTTGCAAATATTTTGCATGAAAAAAATATATAGTTTTCCCGTATAAATGATGTGCTGCTGTTTTCCATAGGGTAGAAAAGCAATACAAATGTAAATGATTTAATGACATGATAGAAAAAAATTACACTGGTTTGCAATGAGTAATGCCAGACCTATGCTCTTTGCATGTGTTCCTTCTAATTATCTGCGCTTATGTTTAACGTTCCTCCATCTGTAACAGTTTTATTTTCAGTTAATCACTTCCTGTCACAAAGCTCACAGAACATGCTGCATTAATCCCGACTTTTAATTCAAATAAATATACGTTTACATTTACCTTCAGGGAAGGTTAGCAGTGAGTGAATAACAAGTAATCAGCCCCTTTAATAGTTTATCAAAGCCAATCCTGTTATTTGCTCTGCCAGCTTTCATATTTGTGCCAGATTTAATTGGCTCATACACAGGTCCACTTGATGGTTGTATGAGTGCACATCCCCACCACCCCTTACCCCTGTAGTATTCACACATTTCGACTGAATGCAACCAACCCTATCCTCATGTGTAACTGGTCACTGCTAGAATGAATATGATCCAGTGGAGAATCCCTACTCTTTGTCGCTGTCTTAAAGCGGACCTTGCACCTCAAAAAGGAAATAAATAACTTCCTATGTGTCCATTACTTTGGTGCTTTGTCATGCTTCATAAATATATGTACAAGCCCAGTGGATCCAGCTTTGTCCTCTTCTCTACTACCACTCTCCTATTACAGGTCCCACACTGCCATTATATATGTTGTATGTATGTGGAAAAGGGTGTATTTTCCCGGTTCTTACAGCCAGCACCAACAATGGGGGAATACTGGTCTCTCCTCTGTTCCTAGTGTAAGGAGCTGCTGTGCCAGTCCTGGGACCACAGGGGGCAACCGAACGCTTATATGTCACAGCCGGTGCTGGCTGTTAGAAGAATTTTGCAGGATTCTGCTTGTACCCCTGTGAGGAGAAAAAAAAATCACTTACATGTACGTCAACCCACTGGGAAGAGTTTGCCGTCCGCCCGTGTATTTACAACGGGTGGATGGCAAGTGGTTAAAATGACAACAAAGTCACCTTTAAAAATGTTTAGTAATGACAATCTACAAACAGATACTTATTGATAATTGCAGACTTTTTATTCTTTGCAAACCTTATTTTTCTTCCCCCCCCCCCCATATTTCTTACAGTGGCCATATTATTTAAGGGCAGATTAGTCCATCTCTCTGTACTTCCTGGAACTCTGACACATGTGAGTAGGAAATGTGACCATGCACATCATCTCAGGGGGAAAAAAATGCTTTTTCCTGGGCCTCTTATCCCCTTCCCTCTGGTGGTCTAAGGATGTCACTGCATCTAATGGAGATTCCATAGGCCTGCATCAGATGTGAGGATGCCGAGGGACATTCTACTAGCCAGAGTGGAGGGGAGAAGAGAAGAATGCTGACTGCCTGGGGAGTGGGGAATGGGTAAGTAAATGTGCTTTATTCCAGGCCGTAGACAAAAACCCTTATATTGTGGGGATAGCAAGGGTTCTTGTTTTGTTTTCCTGGAGATGGGTTTCAAAAGAGCACCTAAAATTGATAATTCAATTTTGGAAAGATTCCTTGGACTAAATTCACCACCAGCACCAGAAATCACCTGGTAAGATCTCTGCAGAATTCCAACAGCTACATGATAGATCCACCCACAAACCGGACCCATAAGGTGGGGGGGCTAAACTTCCTATTAGATTTTATTTTACATTGGAAACATGCAGCAAAAAAAATGAGATTCCATTAAAGTGACATTAAAATCAAAAATGTGTTTCCCTTCCTACAATGTTAGTGTCAGCACTTACCTTAAATTATGTTTCTTAATCCGATCTTCTTCTTCTTTCCTGTCGTTTTCATTTGTCCCTCCAGTGCTGCGGTGGGTCTCCGATCCAGCGCTGACTCCATTGTCCTTGCTGGCACTTCCTGTCCCATGGTGTCTGCATGCGGGTGCATGCGTCCATAGACTTACCTTGTGTCTCTCCTCATCTCCCGGCCGAGAATGTGAACTGCGCATGCGCCCGCCCGAAGATGCTTTGCAGCCGCCCGAGAATTTTCACATTTTCGGACGGGAGCTTGTGTGGAAGACATAGGTAAGTATTAACCTCTTTTAAAGCGTTTTTTAAAAAACTTTTTTTGCATATATCTACTGCTTGGCAGCAGTAGATATATGCAAAAAAACGGAGGGTTTAATAACCCCTTAAGGGTAGTGATAGAATTGTTGATATCTAGTTTCTGGAATTCCCTCAAGAGATATACAAAAGCAGTAAGGAAATTAGGCTGGCAGTATTCCTTGAGAACTGTCTGCCACATGTGGGTGGACTGATCTTTAAAAAATATGGAATTAATTCACTTAAAACCTAGGCTGAACTTAAGGATTTTTGCTCAGCCGTAATTGTAATTCCAACTTCGATTTCTAAAATAATCTATTCAGTTCATCAGTAGAGTGAAACTCTTCTGAAATGCTTGATTACCAGCATTCAAGTACGGGCAGCAAAATTT
Source organism: Nanorana parkeri (assembly GCF_000935625.1). NCBI lineage: Eukaryota > Metazoa > Chordata > Amphibia > Anura > Dicroglossidae > Nanorana > Nanorana parkeri. Next base: position 2,888,154 of record NW_017306307.1, read on the forward strand.
AATTCAAGGGCAGCACATTATCATTACAAGAGAGTTGACTCTAATGAAGATGAAAAGGGATGATAATAGATAGTTTTTATTTATTCTTTTCCTGTACCTTGTTTGCTCAAAGTTCAAGAAAACTCCACCGACGCCCAAAGGCAACAGTCTATTAAAACAACAGGAGATTTATGCCAGTTATTTACGGGTGTTAAAGCAATCCTTACAACACCGCTGGCAGGCACTGTTAAAACTTGCCAGAATAATTCACACAATTTTCATTTTATTATTTATTAACAGACAGTTAAAAGTACATATTGCAGTCATTCTGCCGGGCTAGAGCTATCAGTTTAATAAAACTTAAGGGTATTTCTTTCCCACTGTGATCACTGTGTTTTAAGCTAAAAGAAGTCCATTAAAGGTACACTCCAGTATAACATGAAATGTTTGCATTTAAATTACTCAAGGGGCACGGACTCCCTGCTAAGCAGCTTTAGTTTCCATCTTGACCTTCATCTTCTGCTTGCAAAAAACTCTATGCTTGTTTGTGTCCATCTTTTGAAAGGCCTGAACTTAGTGTGGGGAGTTTATCAAAACAATTGCAAATGTTTTAGCTAGGGATGCACAGATACTTTTTGAGTACCAGTGCCAATACTTGGCATTTTCAGGAGAACTACCAGGGTTGCAGCAGTTGCAGCTGTGACCGAGCTCTGGCGCTCCACCACTGCCCTGAAATCATTAGTCTGTATTGTTTTAGAAAAACTGTCACATAACACTAACCAAAAATGTATCAGTACTCGTACTTGTAGGTACTCGGCAAGTACCAGTACTCGTACTCGCAAAACTGGTATCTGTGCATCCCTTTATTTATATTTATAAAAACAAAATCATACATTAAAACAGAGATGTACAAATCCCAGGAGCTCCGTGTGCTCCTTACAAATGACAGCTGCCTCCTAATTTTTGAATTTTTCTCTAGTGTAGTCTTGGAGCTCAAAAGTATCTGTACATGTACTTGGTATCTGTGCAACCCTAGTTTTAGCCTCTTAGATCATTTTTTTTATGTGAAAATCTGTCTTTTAACATGTGCCCCTGTTTTGACCAGAGCTTGCACTACTTTTCCAACTGCACGTGTTTTGCACCTGCTTTGACCAGAGCTTGCACTACTTTTTCAATTGCATGTTTTTCCCCCTGTTTTGCACCTGTTTTCATCTGCACTTGTTCTGTAGCTGTCTGAAACCGGAGCATCACCTAACAAAACAATCACAACTTAAGTCCCCAGGACCACTTCTTCAAGAAGCGACAGTTAGGCTGTTTGTCTGGAGTTTCGAGTCTTCTTTCCTGGAGTCTAGTAAACCTCATTTATGAACAACATTACACTAGCATCATAAATCTGGCATAAAGTGCATCAAATACACTGAGTGGCCAGGTTATTATGACCACCTGACGTTTGTAGGCAAATTAACTATCATTTTGCGCTGAAGTTGCAAGAGGGCCAGACCATTATAAATAGGGAAGCAGGTTGTTTACCACGACAGTAGAAGTGATTTTTTTCTGAAGATACGGGTAAACAACGCGATTTAACAGCCTTTGAACGTGGGATGATTGTTGGCGCTCGGAGCCATGGAGTGAGTATCAGCAAAACAGCAGAATTAATTAAATGTTCAAGAGCAGCTGTTGTTAAAGTGTTTAAAGTCTGGACTGTCAGCCGAAAATCTGGGTCTTAATGCGCGAATTGTAGCCGTCAGCGACTAGTCAGTGTTAGGACAGAACGGAGAGAGCCAAGAGTGGTACAAGACAACAGAAGGGCAACCGTGCATCAAATGACTGCAGATCTTAATCAGGGATCCTCTCAAATGATCTCTGAATGCACTGTTCACCGTACACTGCATTGTATGGGATATGGAAGCCAAAGGCCTCCAATTCGCACAGGAACACAAGGATTGGACAGTCGAGCATTGGAAAAAGTAATGTGGTCTGATGAATCACGTTTCCACTTGCATCATGCAGATGGCAGAATGAGAATTTGGCGGAAACAGCATGAAAGCATGCACTCCACATGCAGGAGTAAAACCCTTCAAGCTGGTGGGGGCAGTGTTATGGTTTGGGGCATGTTTTCCTTGCATGATTTGGGCCCTTTAATTCATGTGGAACAACGTCTGATGGCACAACATACCAAAGTATCTGTGCTGATCAAGTTCATCCTATCATGTTGATGGTGTATCCCAATGGAGATGGCTTCTTCCAACAAGACAATACGCCATGCCACGGTGCTCGTATTGTGCAGGAGTGGTCTCAAGAACATGAGGGAGAGTTTACCTTGCTTAGGTGGCCCCCACAATCACCAGATCTCAACCCAATTGAGCATTTGTGGGACGAAGTTGAAAGAGCCATCAGGCAGCTGGTTCCACAACCATCAAATTTCACAGAACTGTACAGTGCTATTCATCAGACAAGGTGTCAGATTCCTCGCATCACCTTTCAACATCTCGTGGAGTCAATGCCAAGAAGAATCGCCGCAGTATTGAAGGCAAAAGGTGGTCCAACGATGTACTGATGGGGTGGTCATAATAATGTGGCCACTCAGTGTATATTTCCATGCAAATTCAAAGACTCGCAATTGCTATGATAAATTCCCCCCAGTATGTTTATTGGTTATTAGTAGATGGCGTCATTGCTGAGCCTGATGAAGGGGACCCTGCTTGGTCCCGAAAGCACTCGTTCTGATGACATGATGTTTTGAATAAACAAGGACTTTGGATTGCAATATTTATGGTGTGCTGGTGACAACCATCTACTGATATTATCTGGCAGCGCCATCCGCAGTCATTACAAGCACTACCTGTGTTGAATTGGGGTTTCCGGCAAGGAGTGTGGCAAGGCAACTTTTCGTTTGTTTCTGGTTTTTAGCACCTTGCATGCTTTGAGTCCAAGTCTCATCCAATCACACTTAATGAAAAAAAAATCTAAGAAGCAGTATGTATATCTATTATAAACTCTCAATTTAAAGCCCAATTCCTATAATATTTTGGGGATAAGATAGAAAAGATTTAGATCCATTGAAAGGTATTTATTGGCTTTGTACCCAATGGAAGGACTATCCTCAGGTACTGTTCCATTGACACCCTGCCAATTGCCAATGATTAAAACACACAGGTTGTTGCCAGGTCCCTAAGTGAGGAATAATCTCTCCCGGGAGCCAAAGATAGCAATAAAAGTAGAATCTACCCTTCTCCACTCCTCTGAACAAAAAAATATTATTGTTGGCTGTATCCACATCGAAAAGATTTTCTCTCCCTTCCAGTGCCAGTGAAGTGTGAGAAAAGACAACAGGAAAGAGTTAGGAGTTAAGTTCATATGGCAAGGTTCAGGAGTTCTAAAGCTGGAAAATAAGTAGATGGGACCTACAAACCTTCTTAGTAGTCTAAAGTCCACAGTGGCCACAACTGTAAACACTAAAACTAAAATAAACCCTAAAAATACAATGCACCGACCAGCGCCAGGAAGAACATCCATAAGCCAGAACTCTTCACTGCACATCTAGTAGAGGCTGCCCCGTTCCAGTCAGGGAGTCAAAAAAGCTATATAGAAAAACAAAAAACAACCGGGCATCTTTCCTGGTGCAGGTAAAACCTTTTTATTCAATAAAAAAGTAAACAAAAATATACTCACGGTATGTAAAAGCATCAACATTGACTCACGGTCCTTGATTGAATAGCTGCTCTGGATGTAACAGATGGAGAGATTGAGGAGACACTCAGCAGACTCTGTTCTCCTTACAGAGTCCCACTGCTAAACGCTGTTTGAGGACTAACAACAGATTACAACTAGCACCCCACTTTATTGTTGTCTATTTAACTAGTTAGACCAGCCCTTAGTTGTCACACGCTGCTCCCCTGTGCTCTCTTGTTACTTTTGGTTTTGCCCTCATAAATAGCTCCCCTAATAGAGTTAAGAGGCATATTATTCCATAATGCTCGTTCACCTTCAAAAAAAGCTCAGTAAACATTCTTGTAACCTGCAAAGTCTGGAATAAACCGTGTTACATTTTACTCTTGGCTCACCCTTGTGCTATTGCAGACTGTCTGGAGCCCACATCACAGTTACAAGTACCAGGCAAATGCTTTCTGAGACTCAAGCTACACAGTGGCTTAACCAGGGCTATGT
>NW_017306307.1:2892339-2906127 GCF_000935625.1 Nanorana parkeri
GCTGCCGGAGGATGACTTCTCCATCTCTGCTCTCTCCGTGACGTCACTTCCTCACGACTCACACACTGCCAGCCACGGAGGACCCAAGAAGAGAGAGAGAGAGAAGGAGAGTCCAGCTACAGAAGACAGCGCCGCCCGGCGCTCACGGACTGCCGCTCTCTCCCTGCTGGCCATCGCTCGCCACGGTGCCACACCCGTACTATCCAGGTGGCACTGGCAGCCCTACATGCGCACCCCTCCATCTTTTCGCCCGGGGGAAGTGGCCGCACCGCCGCCCCCTCCCGGTTTTTACGCCACTGCAGCTACAAGACCCCCAGACATAAAACCTCTGCCTGGACTGAATCCATATGCAACCCCTTTTCTCTTTCATAACATCAGGTACCCACTATCACCATTTAAAGCAACGGTGAAGAAACACCTGTGGTGACAAGGCCATATGGAACAGATACATCAGATCTTGCAAGGTACATGAACTATAGAGAACGTATTAATAACATTCAATATGCACCCAGAGAACTACAGTAGTTGGAGGTCCACGTTCAACTGAGTAGTTTAGGGCGTCAGCAACCCATCTATGCATTTGCTTAATCTTCTAAATAGATGTTTAGAACCTTAATCTTCTGACTGTTAAAATATGTAAAACTGTTTACATCCATTAACTACACAAATGTCTTACTATCACATGGTAGAGATTAGAAAACAATTATGAAAGATCTGTACTCATTAATCTTGCTTTATTCAAAATATTGCAAGACTTTTCTAAATTATTTAAAAGAGACAACCAAAAGTTCCAGAAACTGAGTGATCTTCCTAAACTAGGAATTGCAAACAATACTTTCAAATTACCAGGCCTTAGCTACTTAGAAACTGCAATTGGTGTGGTGGCAAATGTGTTACCATCTTCATGAAACATAGGCAATAGCTGGTTCTAGGCATAAATATTTCATCCAGTGTCCTCTCCATAATTTTCCTTCTTCTCAGAGATCATCAGAATTATAGCCAAGGCCAAAAATTACCCAGGCTGCACTGTTCTTGACATAATGATACTAACTTCACAGCTGCAATGTGTGAGAACCCTACGCCGAAGTCAAACAGATGCTATATCTGTCAAAAAGACAGAAATTAAACCTACAGTGGCCAATACCAGTGATGATGGGTATGAAAGATATACAAGTCCAATTTACTACTGTCCCATTCACAATAATTAACTCTTATATGGCCTTTTTCATATACAAAATGTAAAATGCTGTTCTATACTGGGATTATAATATTTAACAATACTGTGGCTGGGAGTGATGTGCTTCACAAACTGTGCATCTTACCCAAAGGACAATCAAACGTAACTTTTATTTCATCCAGTAGATAAATGTCAATTGTAACTAGATCAGATCAAGATAGAAGAGAAGGAGAAATATAGTATTAGGGAAGTATGGAAAGAATAATTTATTTTGAAGTAAAGGAGATATGGGATTGATTGAGGAATGAAAAGGTGAGAAACATAGAGGAAGAAAAAAGATACATTTATAGAGAACTGCTGTTTTTGGACAGAAACACAAAATGTGTTCTAAAATATTTTAGAAAAACAACAAATATTTATTTATTTGGCATAATAAAAAATAAGTTGAGTTGTCCTTTGTGTAAGATATGTACATGTAAAGTCCATCTACAACGAGCTATTCCTGCTGAGTAAATATTGTGCTTTTGGGTAAAAGTCCTTGGAAAAATGCAAGCAGTCCTAAGGAGTCATGATATTCGCTTCAGATGTTGGCCATTGTTAGAGCACTTTGCCAAAGACTGCAAATCTACAGTTAAGAGCTCAGAATGCATGCAGCATGCATGTATCATCCTTATACCCAGGCTCCTCTAAAACAGGACACTAACCAACTAAAGATATCTCACTCATGTTAAATCATGGTGGGGAGAGACACAAACACTCACCTGCAACAGTCACATCAAAGTGTATTGAACTGCTTCACACAAGACTTTGGGGGAAAGCTCATGCAAAATATGTTTTGTAAAGGTGATTTCCTAAGAACAACCTAATAAAGCAATTAAGATGTATACTTTCTTAGATGACCACAGCAGTCATGCTCTTGCAACTTCAGTATTCTTTGACTTGTTTGCATAAACGGAATGTTTTGTCATATACATGGCATACATGTGCTGGCACAGTGGAAATTTCAAGAAGAACAACAACTTACATTTCTGATGTCATCATTGGCCTTATAGAAGGAACTGAGTTGATTCCTCTTCCTATACTAGCTGAGTGTAAATCAATTTCCTAATGACAAGGAGGAAATACCTATACCAGGAGATGCACTTTCTGAACCTCACTTAAGCCATTTAGCTGACTGCACCCTCCAACTGACAATCATGCCAAAATCATACTTTCCTGCAGCATAGAGACATTCTGAGAGTACACAAGGTACATCAGCAGCACAATGGTTGGACCAACACTACTTATGCCCAAAACACTGGCCTAAGTTGAACAGTTATTGGAGAATTTGAGAATGCAATCCTCAAATCTCAAATTATGTGTGCTCCAATAAAGCTATCATACAGGTAAGTCAGGGCAACTGGTTTGTAATAACCCTGGTGAAACAGCACTCCAAAGTGTTACTAACAGTGGCAAGCCTGGATCTTCCTCAGGAATTAAGAATTCACTTATACTGACAGCTAAGCTAACACCACTGAAAGCTCAGTCAACATACCTGGAATCCAGTTAGCAGTGAACAACCAAAGGGACTTGACAGAATCTCCTGACCTAGTCGTCCTTGACTTGATACTTCCAAAAACTGCTCCAGGTGTGTCAAGTCCATAACTCATCAGAGACTACATCTGATCCATATGGATTCATATACAGTATATTTGAGATGCCTGTTTTTTTCTCTTTTCTTATTCTTCAGGTCCAGAGGACAGCATCACCTGCATCTATGGACTTTAAATATTGCAGGTTGTTGTACTATATTGCATTTTATTAAATAGTGGTATCTACCAATACCAGATGGGGAGTGTGCTGCCACTAAGAACACACTTTATTGTTGATTATTGCTATGTTTTGCACCTTGGTACATTCCACTGTTTACCCCCTGCTGTTATGACGAGTTAGACCAGTCCTTAGTTACCACTCCATGCCATCTAATTACTTTTGTTTTTCCCCTAATGGAGAAAAAAGCTTCACCTATAGAGTTAGAAGACACATTGTTCTGTGATGCTTTTTCACCTTCAAGAAATGCTCATAAAACATGCCTCTAACATGCAAAGTCTAGAATAAACTACATTGGATTTCACTCTGAGCCTTTTTTGGTGAGTTAAAGCTGCCTGTTGATTCTGCCAGGTCAGCAAGTTGCCATACCCATCACACAGATTGCATCTTGGGAGGTATGTTCCATTGCATAAAGTAGGATTTGAAACAGAACACAAGAGATCAACACTCCGAGAAGTGTTGGTTTCAGAGGCCACTTCACTCTACAATTCCTCTTTACTGGAGTGGTGTTCAGCTGAATGGGCTACATTAGAGGTGAGTATTCACTTTCTTCTGAGACAGTGTTTCTATGCAATTCTAGTCAGTTGACAGGATCGCTTTAAAACTCTTTTATGCTTCTGCAGAGCCAAAACATATTATTTTGGGGTATTATAAGCAGAAAATACAATTGACTGGCAGTTTGAGCTTAGCCCATCCACCAAGCTGACTTTAAGAAAGATGTATGTTTCTACATATGGGTGACTTTTGCTCCCAGGCAGAAATACTTAAAGCTTTTTATTCACAAAGGAAATGCAAAAAATATATTTTGGTTATTTATGCCTGATTATTTCCATGAGCTGTGCAGTGTGCTGGTATGTCAATTAAGATAATGCATGCAGATGGAAAGTGAATAGTGGAACTGATTTCAGCTGAGTCATCACACACAGAATGTAGCTTATGCAAAGAATTTGTGCACAGAACAAAGCATGAGGATAGATGATGTTTTCTCTTCAGAGCAGGGGAATTCACTACTCTGTTACTATATTCACAACACAGGGATATTAGTTTTACCCAAATAATAAACCTTTGTATAAAAAGAATAGGCCTCATAGTATGGTTTCCATTTAACAAACATAGATAAGCTACGGTAATGAATATCATGGCTTATCTTTGTTTTAGCAGTTCATGTAGCTGTGATGAGGAGTGGAGATGGCATTCTCCACTTCTCATCACAGCACAGTGGGAAGAGGCCAGTCAATTCAATACCAACAGCCAGTTTAATAAGGTGCAAACTCACCCTAATAGCACTGTAGAGCAGGATACTGCATAGACAGTATATGTATATATGTATTTGGAGTGGTGAGAGGAGCCATGGAACATTTTTGTAGTCGGAGAACCACCTGGGCTTACCCTCAAGCTTGACTGATGTACCAATAGTCAACAGAACTTGACAGAGGGTTGTAAAATACCACTTGACCACTCCTCAGTCTCCAGTTCTGAGGCAGTGTTGAGTGCCTTAGCTTAGGATCTGGCAAAGAAGAAAACACTTGGGAACTCACATCAGTTAATGTATGATGCCAGCACATTACAAGTGTAGTCAAAGCTCCACAAGCAAGACAAACACAAAACACAGCTCAGTCTTTGGTGCATGTCTAAAAAGTATCTCAATAAGGACTGCTGAACTCAATACATTAGATTCATGTTTACTCACAGATCTTTAACACATTGTTTTAATCTTTCCCACTGGCTTATGGGGCAGTGGGAGCAAAACTGCTAATATCCCCGCAATTTTTTTACAGCGGCTGCGCTGCTACCCCTTTAACAGCCTGAGACTTCTACCTATCCCAGCTAGTAACATACACACACCACTCAAAGAGATTACACGTTAGTCATTACATGTAAAACATTATTGACTTGTGGGAAGGATACAGTGTTCTCAATGTCCATCTTGGACTCTCATCATTAGATCCCTTAAATACAATTTAATGTGCCGGTTTTAGGGGAAGTTCTCAAAATCAATTAACTTAATGTTGATAACTGGTCTAAATAATATTTTCCAATAGTGTTCATTGGATTGCTAAAAACTGCATAAAAAGCGGTTGAGAGTAAGCTGTAAAAAAAAAAAAATAAGCTGAGAGCCCAATGTTACTGGGTCTGTTACTGGTGCTTGAGTCAGACCTGGTGCTGATGTGTTAGTGTCTGTTTTATGGAAGAATTTAAGTTAGCTAATTTAACAAACAATGTGGTTAATGATGAGAGGGCTCAAAGACTAAGGGGTCTATTCACAAAGCTGCCGAAGGATCTGGCCGTAGCTTCGGCCAATCCTTCGGCTAGCTTCGGCCCCAGGACCCCTTCGGTTCAGGAGAACTGAGGGGGTGCTGTACGGGCTATTCACAATAGCCCGTACAGCTCCCGATCACGGCCGAGCAGCTCAGTCGAGCACAGCCGATGTACGGCTGAAATCAGCCGTACCAGCCTGAAGTGAATAGCCGAACAGTGTTCGGCTGACTTCACTTCTGATCGGTCATTCACTCGGCTGCCCTCGGCAGCTTTGTGAATAGACCCCTAAGTCTAAAACTGTTAAATTATTTGACTAGAAGGAGGATAAGACTTTAATGCAGTGTAGGAAAAGTACAAGGATGTGATATTGTGTAACCCTTAAGATTGCTAATTAAGTAATGCATTTTTTTTTTTAAGGGTAGCGGGTATATGGCTCTTTAGGAAACTGCTCAGCTTTACAGTATGCTTATTTCCTGATGCTGGATAGGACAAGCCATCTGGGGGAATCAGAACACACTGTGAATAGAACTGGGATTAGCTGCAGAGCAGCCTGTGTAACAGCTCACCCACAGGGCTGCAGAGACTCCTGGGAAATGTAGTCCAGATACAGGAAAAACTTTAACAAACAAGGGAGAATGGTACTACAGCTTCCACTTTGCTTGTGATCAAAAGAGAAAAAGGACTAGGATTGCAGAGCACTTTCAGTCTCAAACATGTGGAGAGCAAGGGGAAAAGCAGGACAGGAACTCTAGCTTGTGAATGTTATAGAGAGACTCACTGTGGATTCTTGCCAAGGATATGTTCTCTGTTCTGGTGGAGTGAGTTTCTACAGATTGACCAATTGCCTGTTCCTGTTCACTATTGTATCAGTACTGATTTCTAAGTGAATACTGAGAACTGTGTTATCCATCCACCTGCTGTGTGCTTGAACTGTATTAAAAGGAATTTCTGCTGCTATATGTTGACATCCAGAGAGACTGTGAGTGGAACCGATACCTTGTTCATCCAGGAAGTCTGTCTGGAGAATCGCTGAATGCTGGCTTGAGAGGGAGGACCCTTTTGCCGGCCTGTGTGAGATCGCTAGAGATTGGGGGATCATCTACTGTGGTGAGAGGCTATTGAATCATCAGCTGCTTAATACCTGTTTTATGAGAAAGGAAACTCTACCCCAGTGGGATCACCAGGAAACCTCTTTCTTTGGGAACCTTTTATCCCCTTATCAGTTCATTATGCTTTGTTTCTGACCATACTAGACATGGAAAGAGATTGGTTCTAGTGTGGTCCTTGCATCTCTCCTTCTCACTTGGGAGCTTTGACCTCTGTGCTGATGCAAAGCGTTCCTGTTAGTACCATGGTCAATTGCTGCTCACACGCTTCCCCCTACACACACACACACAACCAATGTGGATCTGTACTTTGCCATATGCTGTAGACAAGGAGTGTCCTAGGATGTTAATATCCCCCTAACCCCACCTACAAGAGGGCAGCAATAATACAACAAGAGGACTCTTGCTGCTTCTTTGATATGTGACACTGGCAGAAGCTGTGTCTCCACTCCCAGCCCTCCGAGCCCAGGGATTAGGCTCTAAATAGTATCCATGTGAATGCTATGAAAACAAGAAAAAAAAAAGGTATTTAAAATGTTCTGTTTTCATGTTTATTAAAGTGATGTGCTTAATATAGATATTTAACATGACATAAATGTTTGTACATTAAAGGCCTCTCATGCACTTTAACTATATGTACTACATGTACTACATGTACTCAACCTCATTACTTGACACAAAGGCAAACCTATGCTATAAAGTCAGAAAATAAGAAAGAGGCAAACTAGCTACAATTTATTCTAGCATCTGCACAAACCCACATACACGGGCATTCCAGGCATCTTAAAAAATACATCCTTCCCCTTTATCCAGAGTTTACTCTCTACAACTGAAGCTGAAGATTGGAGGCCCCAGAGAATAAACCCTGAAAAACTTAGACACAGATCATTGCACCCACTGAGCCATCGAGGGAGGAGTTGGGTTAGTTATGAAACATGTACATTTAAAGTGTGTTCCCACTAATGCAGCCAAATTGGGATACCACCTACTTTATATTTGTTACTTGTTCCCTTTTGAGGATGGGGCTGTGGGAAGGTATGTCAATTCTAAATACACCCGTCTGTACTGTTCTGTCAGATTTCATTATTAGTTGTTAACTAGATGTGAACATTGTCAGTCCTTACAAAGGGTTAAAGACTTAGAAGCATTGTATGTTAAAAGAAGAAGCTCACTCTTCCCTCAATCTGTCCCTCTAATTTCACTTTTAAACTGCACAGAATAGACTGGAATTTGCACAAAGGCCTTCACCAAAGACATACCTAAAAGGTATGAAACATATTTTAAAACATTCTTTTTAGGTATGTTGTGTGAATGGGAACACATACCATAATATATTATAACATAATATAAACATATGTTTTTTTTTCTCAAATTTGACTGCAAAAGTGGAAATACACTTTAAACTCAACAAACAGGAGATAATTTCCCTCTTTCTCTCGCAACAGGAATACACATGGACTGTTGACAATATTGTTCATAGTGTATGAGTTCTAGAAAGAACCAAAAACCATTATATCATAAGTGTGTTATCGTGACTTTAAAGTAGAATTAAAGCCTCTGTTCTACTAGCAGTCAGTAGATATATGCAAAAAGTAAAAAAAAAAACGGTTTAAACTGACCTGTGTCTTCCCCGTGAAGAAGATGAAGAAGATCGGATTAAGAGACATAATTTAAGGTAAGTGCTGACATTAACTTTGGGGGGAGGGAAAAAAAAGTATCCTTTAACCTCCCTGGTGGTATTCCCGAGTGTATCTCGGGGTTACTTTTCCATACCATAACCAGTAACCCCGAGCTACACTCGGGAAAGCTTACCTTACTTACCTTGTCCCTCGAGCCGCGCTGTGTTCTGCGGCCGATGCCGACTTCCGTCTTCCGGGTTCCGTCACTTGCGAGCGTAGGCGTCGCAGGGGGGCGGAACCGGCGGGATATTTTAAAAAAGAAATTTTAAAAACCTAAAAAACTACAAAGACGAAAAACGTTCGAAAAAAAAATAGACCGAAAAATGACATGAAAAAAATTAAAAATCATACCGCCAGGGAGGTTAATGTCACTTTAACTGAATGTTCAAACATTAACACATTATATATTTAAATACAAGTATGTTATCGTTATCACGGCCAAAACTTTCTTCCATCTCCCCTCTAGTGGGTGGAACTTGATGGTATAAGGACACTCAGCCCTACATGTTTAGAGGGGGGCACCTTTCAATAGGACGGGTGGCAATCCTATGTATATCACTATCATGTAAGTGTACAATGGGACTAACAAAAAGTTTTCTGCTGGTCTATTAGTATAAAGTACTGTGAAAGCAACCCTACTGCCAACTTACAGCACAGTAAGTACAAATTAGGGATTACTGACAGCTAGTAGTAAACAATTCACATTAGCAACAAGCAAAGCGCTATTTGTTGTAACTGTCATTATTAATGGTAATGCTATAATGGCACTTGGTGAGCACAGCAGCTGCTCAATACGCTGTGACTCAGGGATAGATTTTCCATCAGGCACATGTGGGTCTAGGATCCACATAGGTCTGAGGCCCACGTGGGAAGGAAAAAAACGATAAAGCGATTTTGTGTTGCCAAACCAGCTGCTGACATGCCTGAGAACTTTCAAGCAGCACGGATTGTATTCCACATTCATGATTTGTCTTATTAAGCCCTGATAAAGAAGGTGTGTTGTGGACCTCAGAAACACGTTGGCTATTATTCTTGAATGTTGCCTGACCCTAATGGAATAAAGTTGTATCTGGACTATTTTTATTGGTGTGACACTTCAATTCCTACATCTACTGTGTTCACTGTCGAGCCAAGGATACTGAGAAGATCCTTTAGCTTGTGGAAGTTGCCTACAAATTAGATAAATCTTTCCACTTCCAAAGAGATTCTTTGGACCTCTTAGCAGTTTACTACAGTGGCTCTTTTGGGGTGGTAATTTAATTTGTGCTTTGCTGCAAGAGAAAGCATTATATTTCTGCATGTGCATGTGCATCTGCTGTATCCATCTTGCTTTCTCCAAGAAAGAGCTGTGTGGTTCAATAACATGGAGGCTTTGTTAAAATAGCTGCCAATGGAGCCTGTAATTGTGGACACCTTATGTCTTAGCCCTGGTTCACACCTAGGCGTATTGCATATGCGCGTCTGTCGCGCGGTTGTCGCATGTTTTTTTACCGCGATTTCCCAATGGAAACGCGCAACAAAAACGGCCCAAAGTAGTACATGTACCTTTTAAGGCGTGGGCCGTTTTGTAGCGCGTTAGGGATGGGCTGAAATACGCCAAGGTGTGAACCAGACCCATTGAATACAATGGGATTTAGATGTTTGAGCGTTTTGTAGAGCTACAAAAACGTTCATGTGTGAACGAGGGCTAAGTTGTGACAGTTTGTCATCTTAGAGGCTTACCACACCTGGACCCACTCTTATACTGCCACCATGCCTGCCAAGTAGAAAAGGTATAGTACCCTGCATCCCTGAGGAGAATCTAAAGCATTAAAGTAAAGGCCTCTATACAGATGTATCAAAGCTACTGTATAAGTATTACATTCAAATACACAGGGTTTGAACTGGGGTGATCTGGTGCAATTCCACGTTTTAACTGGGCTGTGGCTTTAAACAATTTCTAATGCTCACTATGTTCACTCTTTTTTTATAGGTTTGAAGAAAAATTTACATTTAAATTGCAATTACATTTATAACTAATGTAAACTCATTACTTTATATTTTAATTCTCTTCTTCATAACAAATGATCATTTACGCCACGCAGAGACTGATTAATCTTTTTTTTTTTACTTCTCTGTTAAAAAATACAGTCCCTTGTCTTACCAGGAAATCTTAATTTCACACTTCAAAATAATCAAACGGTGAAAAATAATTCACAGATCAAAAAGTTAAATCAGATATGTTTCAAAAATCTCTGGAACACAGCAGGGGAATTTTTTGTAAAAAAAAAGTAACAAATCTTCAAAATTAAGTCACTGGTTCATTACAGTAAGGGCCCAGTAGCAACATTTTTGGTTGAGGCCTTCTGGCGACCTCTCTCTGTGGAAATTAGCAGTGTTAGCTGTGACAATATTGTTCCTGATTTTAACATCAAGATCATAATAAAAAGAGGAAATGAAAGAATGTTTTTTGGTCCACCACAGCCCTCACCAGCTCATCCTGCTGGCCTGTACATCACTGCAGGAGAGAATAATCACATGGAGGTCAACAAGAAGAACCAGTGAGAGCTGCAAGGGCCCATAGAGAGCGGCACTCCCAGAAATGTTGGTTTCCCAGTGTAATTTGATGGACCAGTTCTCTAAAATTGAGCAGCAATGAGAGTCGTAGGCAGCAAAGATAGAAGTACTCGGTCTATTGTTGACAGATATGTGCTTTTCTGTAAGGGTTTTATCATGTAACAGGGTCTCTTTAAGGGATTTAAGTCCATACTATATGTCTGCTTTTGTTAAATGTGAAAGCTGCATGCTGGCATACTTGTAAATAAAATATGGTTTTACTTGAATACATTGATTTAGCTCTAGATTAATGTAAAAAGCCAACAATGATAACGACACGAGCACTGCATAAAACTATCTCGTGTATTGAAACGCCCTCCTGAACTTAGAGCCTTACCTCATGGAAATATGTCCCATTCCCATGCCATGCCTATGCCGTCCATAATGGGATTTTATCATTACAAAGCCGCAATCTAAGCAATGTGTGTCCCATTACAGTAGGAAGGAGATTCGGGCAGGAATAAATAAGGAAACAAGCAACATCTTGGAAGTGACCAACCCCTACTATAATCTAAAAGTGATAAACATTCATCACCAAGAAGTGTTATGTCCTGAAATGAAGTATTATTTTATGGTGTTCTTGATGCTTTACAAGATAGGAAAATGTTTTGTTCAGCCGAGTGAGCTTTTATAATTGCTTATCTTACAAACTGATAAGCAGCGGATTGAATTCTCTATAGAAAATAAATCAATTGTTCCAGCTTTTCTGAGAAGTGCGCAATGGTGAAGGAACTTTCCTTTCTACCTGAAAACTTTGTGTTTTTCTTTTTTCTTTATGTAGTGCAGAACCATGTTAATATTTTATCCGATATCCTTCATCGTTGATGGAAAGGATGTGTTCTTCAATCTACATGGCCTGCCTTGCACTCTGGTTTGACGTGACGAGGCTTCACTGTAAATATGCCAAGGCAATAAAAATAAGTTCAAATCAAAGGCAGGTGCCCCAAAGTAAAACAGGCTTAATGTTATGTTCTGCCAAGCTTGTTTTGCTGCACATTTAAAGGCCAAGTAAACATAGTGGTGAATGTTAATGTACAAAAGTACACTACATAAAGGGTGCCAACAGTGGATTTAAACCTCCTATACTGACAGCAGAAGTCAGGTGTAAAGCCCCTTGAGGTGCCTGTGTGTATCCTTAGTTATTTTCAAAAGGGCTCAAGGCTTCCAGAGCACAGAAATTCAAATGGCCCAAAATTCAAGTCTCAATTCAGAGCTTTTATGGTGGAACTTTGGCAAACCTGCTATGAGGAATATCTGTAAAAAATACATCAAAGCAACTTGACTTGCTGTCCAGTTGTCTTGACTTGTTTTTTACAGATATACCCTGACCCAGATGAATGAGAACCTTCACAGACATACTGCTATGAGGAAGACAGTGGAAGGTAGGCAGGCTAGAGCTATGTCTTAAAGGATAACTGTCCTTTTAAAACAAGTAATCTATAATAATGTATTTAAGGACACCAAGCAATATAACCTCTTACCTCTTTCTTTCCATGCACTTTAAGAGCTACCATCAAAGGTCCAAGTCAGTAATAAAGTGCTCAGGGTGATTAGGGTGTGCGCAGGCACATCCGGTACACCCCGTGCACACACCTATAGTCATGACAGGTTTCTTTAAAACTGAACTCTGGTCAACTTCTAAAAAAACCTTTTGTTAGCTTCAACCCACTCCCCCCATATAGTAAAGCTTTAATTCTTGTTCAGTCTAGGTAGATATAACAGAGACAACTACTTACCTTACTCCCTGCTTACCTGGTTTCCTCTGGCCTTCCTCTGTTCCCGCTTCAGCCACTGGTTGGGGGCCATCTTGTGATGGACGCCGACAGAGAGAGGACGGGATGCTTATCTGTCGGGATAAAGCATGCCGTTGTGTCCTTTCTCGTGCAGCTGTCAGGCTTACGATCCATGGCCTAATGCCTGACTTTTTAAAGGGGGTGAAATGGTGACAGCAGGGGCGGACTGACCATTCGGGCACTGACCGAGGGGCCTCGGCCAGCAGGGGGCCCGTCACCGACCCCTGTTCTCTTTTCCCACTTCTTGCCTGCACGCAGCATGTGTTTGCCAGTCTGAGCTGCACTGTCTTCCCGGGTGAGTTCTCTATCTGTCTGCTGAGTACCCACAAGCCTGGAACACTGCTGGGATGGCAACACCCCTGGAAAAGGGTGGATTTAGAGATCACCAGCGCTCATTGTTTTGCTAGGAAGATTCGGCTCTGTGTTCAGTGTAATGAAAGCTCACCGCCGAAGACAGTGGCACACAGAAGAGGGGAGATGACTGCTTGCACGAAGAACAATAAACAAACTTAGATAAGCTGGGCAGCAGCAAAAGAACTGAAAGGAGAGAAGGAGGAGAAGGAGAGGGGAGGATGGAACAAGCAGGGACAGGGCATCAAATGTCAAGGAGAAATACGAACAAACAGCAGAGAAGGACATTAGGGTAAAACCACAGTATATAAAGGCAGAACAAGGTAGATAACTGTATACAGTCCTGGATATAAAGACCACAGATGCCATATCATGGTAAAATATACCAAATTATTTACAATCCATCATGTCATCCTTTAGCATGGTCATTTAGCATGAATGCAAGAAAAGCAGACTACCTGTCCAATTGCCTTAGTTATGCATACATCCACATTATGTGTAGTATGTACAATGCCTATAGGGGCACATGTATCATGCATGCCTTAACGTATGTCATATGACAAATGAGTGCCGGTGGTCTCCATCTTCTACGATTTTGGAATACACTCTGTTATCCGTGCAATCACTATGAGCACCACAATCATTAATCCAGGTCCAATCGCTGGAAGGAGTGCAGGTGACACAACAACTCATTACATATATACATCGGGGGACACACAGTGACAGCTCTCAGCAACAGCTTTAGACTGAGAACTGTACCCAAAAATGTTGGGCAAGTGAAGGTATTGCTGTGAACAATTCACGGCGCCATGCAGTGGCGTAACCAGAGTAACGGGCGCCCGGGGCAGAAACAGCTTTAGACTGAGAACTGTACCCAAAAATGTTGGGCAAGTGAAGGTATTGCTGTGAACAATTCACGGCGCCATGCAGTGGCGTAACCAGAGTAACGGGCGCCCGGGGCAGAACAAAATTTTGCCCCCCCCCCCCTTGATATGTGGGGGTGTACAAGTACAATGAGA
>NW_017306307.1:2910914-2914447 GCF_000935625.1 Nanorana parkeri
TCTCCAGACAGGGGAGCCGACAAGCTGAAGGTCTCACAGGACGGACTGCTGAGCTCTTGTCAGCAAGCAGGGAAACTGACAGGCTGCAGATCACACAGGCAGACTGCCTCGTCGTGGAGGGTAGGAGCCGAGGGATAGGACGGAGCAACTGTGACAGTGGTAGCCGGCCGGGAAATGCTCAGTGCTTTAGGTATACTAAGAAACTGAGCATTTCAAATCTCCCGGCTTCATGGGGACAGCTGCGGCGGGCGGAAGGGAGTCACGCCGAGGGAGTGGACGGAGCCGAACGCCGCTCTGAGGATACGGCCAGGTAAGTTTCTTACAGTCACAGCCCGGCGGCCAGCGCCCCCCCCCAGCTGGCGCCCGGGGCCCGCGACTCGGCTGTCCCCCCGGTTGTTACGCCACTGGCGCCATGCATGGCACATATTCTCCACAGGGCTGGAGCATGCATTCTTGCCTACACAGGGGAACGCACATTTTTCTGCCTGGAGATCCTGGAGAAGTATTTGGTATTCTAACTGCCTAGTCTGCTGTCTGCCGTGTATTGAATCTGGTCTGCACTCTGCCATAGATTGGTGCTGGTCTGCGGTCTGCCATGCATAGGTGCTGGTCTGAGGTTTGCCATGTATTGGTTCTGGTCTCCGGTCTGCCTTGCATTGGTTCTGGTCTGTGGTCTGTCTTGCATTGATTCTGTTCATGGGTAGACTGACCATTTGGGGGCCTTACTATATGCACTGGAGCAGGGGGGCGGGGGTTTGTATTTCGCACATGCAATATGCGCCCAAACCCCCACTCCGGTCCTGGATTATTCAATTTCCCTGTCAAATTTCCTACTAATTCTCCTGCAATTCACCCAGGATAATTGGCAGAATTGAAGAATGTAGGTCAAAATAGCTCAACCAGACAATTTCTGTCATTTGGCTCACTTTCCAAATCACCTATATTGTTCTATATTTTGAATGTCACCTACCAATTCCCCTGCAGTTTACTTTTTAGTGAACAGACCTGCTATTTTGAAAACAGTGCGGATAAATAATTTCTGTAACACAAGAATGTATATGTGGGTGGGGCCTGTATATGGGTGGAGCACAAGGGTCCCCATAATCTCTTATTGCCTGGGGGCCCCATGTGTTGTCAGTCTGCCCCTGGGTGACAGCAAAATGACTGTCAGTCATTTTGCTGTCACCCCCTCTGATGGTGTCACCTGGTGCGGGCCGCACCCCCCTTGTGACGCCACTGGTCCTCATGTATAATAAAGAGCAATGGGCCCTGCATTGTATGTGATGATATCAGCGGGTCTCCAACTGCCAAAGTGGAGCAGGGATGAGGCTGCGGGCACAAGTCTTGGATCTTGTGGGAGTGGGGATCAGATAAGTTGAAGTTCTTTACAAAAGTCCCCCAGATATAAACGAGCAGGTAACCTTTGCAGTTTTTTTTGCACCTGCAACTAAATTATAATACCTTAGATCAGGGGTCCTCAAACTACGGCCCGTGCCACATCCGACCCACCAGGGTCCTTGTCCCGGCCCGTTCGGGTGTTAAGGCTGGGGAGCTGCAGGCCCCTACCTTTACTACCTCCCCTTTACCCCGAAATATAGTAAACAAAATAAAAACCGCAGTGGTAATTAAACACCACCAAAAGAAAGCTCTATCTGTCCCCAAAAAATTGTATAAAATTCATTTCAGTACAGCTTTGCATGACGGAATAAATGTCAATCAAAGTACCTCGGCACTGAATACTGAAAAATGGCCAGGCCAGGAAGGGGGTCTAAACACCTGGTCTTCAAGTAGTTAAAATAGGCCCAGCCGCCCTAAACAACACATAGCAATTAATCGGCCGCCCGGCCGCCCCGGCCGCCTGCGGGGTCCAGGGAGAGATCGTCATTCTGCCGTCCCCGCCTAGGTGTCAGGGAAGACACACAGGCTGTTCCGGAAGCTTGGCAGCTTCTGTGTTCGGCCTGCGCGGCTGCACCCATTAATCTCAGGGCGCATGCCAAGGCAAACCAAATGCCTTGGTTCCTTTAGCAGCGTAACGCCAGTGCTGCTGCACCCCTCCAACTTTGGGTGCACGCCAGCACAGGCTCTTGTAGGGCGGCCAATAAGAAGAGAACTGGGATATGAAGTGATGTCATCTCCCTGCCTCTACCAAAGCTTCACGCCGCTGTAGAGAGGTAAGACAGGGCAGTCTACATGCCCAATTATTATAATAAATAACAAATACTTGAAATAATATGAAATCATGCTAGTACATGCTCCAGGCTAAGAAAAATGAATTGTATTAAAAAAATGTTTTGTTTATTAAAGAAGATGTTAAAAATATTTATATATACCCTCTAAGTAAGGCCTTATTCACATCAGAGCAGCAGCTGCTGGAACGCACAGAAATTGCTCACTAACGTGTTCCCCCTTTGTTCTGGGACGGGAGGGGGCGTGGCGGTGCAGCACCACAGCCCCCCCCTGTTTTTCAAACTATGAACCGGCCCCCAGCAATGTCTGAGGGACAGTGAGGGACAGGCCCCATGTTTAAAAAGTTTGAGGACCCCTGCTTTAGATGAATAAATTAGAGAACGATGTCACCTTTAAAGCTTATACCCAACAAATCATCAAAGAAAGAAACATTTCTGACATGAGATTCAGTGGGATTGTATTCATGTGCGTGTAACAATGATTTTACCATTGTCTTGCATACAATATATACCTTAATATGTTTCTGAATCATTTCGTCAGCATTTCAAACCTTTTGTTAAATTCGGCAAAAAAAAAGGGGGGGGCGGGTTAAGAAAGGGTAATAAATAAAGTTCCTTTCTTGTTAAATGTCAAGTTTTAAAAAAAAATGAATTATTCAGGATACATTATACTGTAGACAAGGAAAAAAAAGCCTTCTGCATAGATTCATATCAAGCATGCAATACTCTGTTGCACACTCGGTATCCTGCAATATCTGCCAGAGAAAAGTTAAATACATGATTCTTTAACCACTTGCTGACCGCGGTGGTAAACCCCCTTCCTGCCCAGGCCATTTTTCAGTATTCAGTGCTTCGGTACTTTGACTGACATTTATTCCGTCATACGACGCTGTACTGAAATTAAGTTTATACCATTTTTTGGGGACAGATTGAGCTTTCTTTTGGTGGCATTTAACCACCACTGGGGTTAATTTTAACTATATAATGAAAAAAGTTACGAAAATTTTGAAAATGTTTCCGATGTTATGTTATAAAACATTTATTATCACCCTAATGTCTTGGTAAAATATAAAAGACGGGGTCATGTCGGTTAAATAGACACCAAATATGTCAAGCCTTAAAATTGCACGCGCCCGTAAAATCGCAGAAAACTAACACACCCAAAATTGGCCATAGGTGACGCTTATGTAACATGTGCGACACAATAGGCAGAATCAGCATTTTTGCACATAGGCGCACCTGACGTATGTTTGCGTGTGTATGTGGGGGGGGGGGGGGTTTTTTTTTTTTTTTTTAATTTTTTTTTTTTTGGCAATTTTTTTTAATTTTTTTTTTTTTTTTTTTTGA
>NW_017306307.1:2914743-2932088 GCF_000935625.1 Nanorana parkeri
GGTGGTTTGTGGGGGGGGGGGGGGCTTTTTTATCTTATTTTAAATGTTTTTTTTTGTGACAATTTTTTTAAGCTTCTTTATTTTTTTATGCTTTCATTTTTTTAACTTTTTTTTTTTTTTACACTTAACTTTATTGCTATCACATAGGGGGCTAAAATGTGATAGAAAATTCACATGACAGGTCCTCTTTATGTTGACATCAGGGGTCTCCAAGACCCCAAATGTCACCTAGGGACCCCCAGAGAAGCTGCTGAAGCAGATATCTGCTTCAGCAGCTTCTCACCGGCATCTGTTGCCGGAGAGTGACACTGAATGCGGAAGTGATGTAATATACATCACATCCTGCATTCGGGGACTGGAGAGGAGATCAAAGGGAGATTGTGTACTGAGCTCCCTTTGATCTCCACTGAGAGAGTCGCTGTTGCCGGTCCCAGCCGCACTGGGCACAGCGGATCTCAAGACCTGCAGCGGTGGTGACAGAGGCGGCGGGGGGCACACCCGCACCTACTACAAGCAATCGGGTGTCTCTAGGGATGCCAGATCGCTTGAATGTAAACAGCCATCGCTGGCTGTTTACATTTCTGACAGTTTCCCCACTTGGGTGCGTGCTGGGTGCCGCACACGAGCTGGGGGAGGGGCACCTATAAGGCTCCCGTCCGGCCATGGGTGGGAGGTGGTTAAAATGACAACAAAGGTACCTTTAGGAATGTTTAGTAATGGCAATCTACAAACACCTACATATAGATAATTGCTGTCTTTTTATTCTTTGCATACAGTATTTCTCCTTTGCTCCCCATTCTGCTCACAGTGGTCATTCTTACTAAGGGCAGATAAATCCATCTCCCTTTACTTCCTGGAAATCAGGCACATGTGACTAGGACATGCAACCATGCAGATAATCTTAGTAGAGGAAAATGCCTTTACCTGAGATCTCGTGAGACTACAGATTAAATTTCCCAGCAATGCTTTGCTGATGTAACCTTCCCAGGATGCAACACTTGGCCACATTACATCACTAAAGGCCAAGAAGACCAGGAAGTGGAAAAAAAATTATTATAAGTAAAAAAAATATGTTTGTTTAACTATGTAAGATGATTTCATATCAGCGTGCAGAGCTGCATGCTGAGGTGATATTTAGTGAAAGGAGGTAAAGGTCTGCTTTAAGTCGGAATTTGGAAATTAATTTGGATTTTTTTAAATGTTTTCATTTATGTTTTTTACATTTTGCTTGCCTGGCTATTTAGGTCATTTGCATATGAATCATACAGTGGAATTGAAATTGAATGTTAGGAATGGGAAGGAGGTTGAGGAAGTAGTTGAAAGCAGCCATGGGACTTTACAACACACACAGGGAACAAAAGTAGCCCCCCTCCAGAAGGAAGGACAGTATCAGCACCAATTCAGAGATGATTTGAGGATCTACAGCCGAGTGATACACACATAAGATACATTTTTGTGAATAGTTAAGTTACTTGAATGCATTTTTAAGATTTAACTTTTTAAGTTTAGTGTCACTTCAATAAGCATTTGACCCTTTCAGTGCGAAGGGATGGAGAGGGCACTGCAAGGGTATTTGTTTAATATCCCAGAGTTCTGTTCTAAATATAAATCTTGTTTCAGGATCAAAGAGATGTGACTAAAAGTAAAATGGGGTTATCGGTTTGATTGAGTTTCCAATCACGGCCTTTTCTTGACTTTTGCATTAATGAAATATTTGCTGTTCGGTCTTGATTGCAGATTTTGCACATAAAATTTTTCTTTCATCCTTCATAACATTTATATGTGACATGATTTAGGAGAATTATTACTTTGCATTCATAATCTCTGAATAAGGAGAAAATTAAATTTTTTGGTTAGTCGCTTTCTTTTGCAAATGCCATGTTCTATAACATTTAAACAATCTTCGTGTAATGGTTTGAGTTACATCCTCTATTAAAATGTTTGCGTTAGTGAAATACTGCAGGGAAATTAACATTTGTTATAAAAGATCTCGGTTAAAATGTATATTAACACATAGTCGAGCATCACTATTATGTTACCAGTGACATCTGTTACATCATTAGCCAACAAACCCATCCTTATGTAATAATGAAGCTGTCTTTGAACAATTACTACTTAATAGTTCCATATTCTTGTGTAATAAAGGGCTACAGCATGGACAGTTTGCCATTGGCATTATTCAAAATGTTCGGCTGCCTCAGTTTCCAGGGGGACTGATGAAGTGTATATGATCATTGTATGCTATTGGGCCTTTTCAGGCAGTGATGAGAACGATGATGGTTGTATTAAAAGACGGTCTGGTAGTAGACACAGACGTGTTCCTTCATTGTCACAATTTATTGCACTGAATGAATGTAGGAAACAGAGGCAGAAAGACCGATAAAGTTATCATTCATATGGTTCTTTACACCATCAGATACATCCATTATATGTTTATGTAAACATAAGCATTAAAATTCTATATAAGCTTTAAAGTGATATTAACTTAAAAGGTTTTTAAAGCTATTTCAAATGCTAATAAAATCACTTACAATGGATGCTGATGTTTAAAAGTTTTAGTTTCTTGCAGAATAGGCTGGTCTTCTGAGCACTGGCCCTGATATCGTGCTTTAGGGTGGCTCCTTTCCCTTTCCCCCCTTGTGTGTGCTAGTAAACTGTGTGTCTCTACATACACACAGCACAGCTGGGCAGCATGCTTCCCTCCGCTTTCCTCCCTCCTTCTCCAAGCTAGTAGATGGACAGCTGCTGGAGACTGTGTTCTGCCTTATGATCTTGTACTGACAGGAAGTTCAGGGAAGCCGAGATGACAAAGTTGGAGCCAACTGTTTGGAAACATGATGGTTGTAAGTTCTTGGGAAAAAATATAATGAAATACTTTGCTGACAAATGTATATTTGTTTGTTCTGCACCCATTACTAATACAAAGTTTGAGAGATTAATATTACTTTAACATGTTAATTTAATTTAAAGTCATTTTCAATCTTTAAAAATCTGCACCTTTCATTAAGGTAGAACTGTAGCCAAAGCTTTTATTTTGTTTTGGTTAGGGAGGGTTATAACCCCTGAGAGCTGTTTTCTGCCATCAATTGGGGAGATTTCCCTTCAATTTCTATCCAATAACCACAACAGGAAATGAGAGGAAATCCCTCCAGAACCAGGGAAATCCCTGGTGGTTCACAGGGTCACCAGACTTGGTGTCCCTATTAGAATATTTCACATCTATTCCTGTTCTGGTGGTAACCCAAAATTTAGGATTTTCAATAAAACAAGTGGAATACACAATACTAGAGCAGAATGCCATAAAGAGCGTCAAATACCACAGTGAGAAATGTATAAAAACAAGAATCAATTAATGACAATCACAGATGATAAAACAGAGTATAGGGTAAGAAAGATTAAGACCCAAGACATAGACATTAAGTAGCAATCGATGGTCAAAGTGATGAATCATTGAAAGGGCCATTGAGATGGGGTGGGCCAAGGGGGGCCACTCAGTAGCAGGACAGGTAAAAGTTTGTGGAACAACCCTAATTAGATAAGCCAATCCCATGGTACCTGGAAGTCTGCAACAGGTGTTAATCAATTATTTACATGGCTAAAGATTTGATTCATTGCTAAATCACTTGGGTAGAGTTGTTAAAACTGCATTATATAATGGGTGACAAATGGTGTCAAATACCACCCCCGTTTTGGAATGGTTGTTTGAAGTAGATGGCCTCTTTCATGTCTCTTGCGGACCAGCTGTTTTATCTGTCTGTATGTGCATCTAACTAACCTCAAAAGGTGTCCCTTTTCCTTAAGGTGTAGGAAAATTGGGAGTGCCTTTCTGTGTTGGGTCATCTGTTTGTTAAGAGGTTGTTTTGTCTTTTCAAAAGGTACTTGCATTCCTCACTGCGCTAGACTGCACATTCCAAGCTACTTTGCTTGGTGTTTGGGTGTTGGGTCTTTTGGATATATAAGCTTCTGTCTCAGTTTATTGATGGGTTGAAAGACACAATGATGAGATGTTTGTTAAAATTCTGACGTTTTCTGACACTCCAGGCACATATGGGGTGACTGTATTACTGCATTTGTTCTGATTCTCCCACCTATTTGATTGTAAACTTGTTTTTCTTGACCTTGGGAATGTTTTAATAAAAGCCCAGTTTAGGTAGCCACAAACATAGCACTTCTGAGATGTCTATGTTCTTTGCCTATGGACTTTGTGTTTGTTGTTACTATCCCAGTTCGATTGTGCAAATATCTAATAACCCCCAGTTTGTTTTGCAGTGGATAGCAGGAGTAAAAAAGCAGATATTGGTCTGTGTGCATGTGATTCTTGTAGACTTGAAGTGACCTCATTCAAAGTCACCCAACCTTTAGATGTAACACACAGTCCAAAGCAGTGTTTGTTATTTTAATTCAATTCACAGGAAGTGATAAAGACACTGCATTTCTGGCAAGATCAACTGATATATTATGTACTTGCTGAAAATGTTCAAATGATGGGGTTGCAAGAGGGAAGTGACTATGTATTGCTGATGAGACCAGCATAAATATAAACCTGTTCCTTTGCCCTGCATGGGTACTCCATAGATTCCTTAAGGGTAAGGTCTGGCCAAAACTTCTGAATGACACAATCAGGTCCTACGTCTTCTGTCATCTGGACTGCAGTGTGGGATGGTCCTTCTTTGGTTGGCCATCTGAATGTCTGGTCAAATGGACATTCCCATTAGGTCCTCCCAGGGTCCTTCAGACTTCAGCAGCAGCATGGTAACATCACAAGGAGGGAAGGTAACAAGACCAGCTGGCGGCAGACCTGGATTGCAGTGGAGAATTCACAGTCTTCACTCCTTTGATGCCCTGAATGGTCACAGCATAGTGGATTCAGGTCATTTAAAAGGGGCTTAAAATATATTGTTTTTTAAATGTGATGGGTAAGAGTAGGGAGGGAGTCCAATTTTGTCTGAAAATGGACCTTAAAGCTTATCTCTAGTTAAAAAAATACACTTGCAGTATAAACAAAGATTTGCCGACTGCATACACCATACCCATAGACAAATATGAGCAGTTAACCCTTCCAGTGCAGAGGTAGCCCCACTGCAAGCCTAAGTTTTTTAAACTGAGATAGGCTCATTTAACATTTAACAAATGTTAAATTAAAATGTATATAGTTTATTTTCCTTGTGCCATTTGCTCATTGGTGTTAGTATAGCTAATTATTATACTGACATCTTATGGTCATTTTGGGTTATTGCACCATGTTTTTCTGTGTTCCCTCCCGTCTATTATGTATTTCCCCTTTCTTCATGAGACCAGTCGTTTTCTAGTGTCATGGCTGACAGTAACATGACCACATGATAATCTGCATTGCATGCTTGGGAACATTACTATATCTGACCTTCATTCATCTGCTGTATCCTGTTGTCTGCTGCAACCCTGCTGCATTCAAATAAAGCACCTTCGTGGATAAAAAGGTATTTGGCGAGTTCAGCTATATGATAAGGATTGTCCGCAGTGATTATTTATAAATATCTTTTGTGCTTCTTTCAAATTCAAATGCATAAATGTATGTCTAAATTATGATTTAATAATAACACTTAAATTATTTATATTTAATCTTATATTTATTTAATATTTATTTATTTGAAATTACATCCTTTTTTTTTTTCCCCTTCAGGCTTAACATTAATAGACTTTGCTGAAAAAAATGTTTCGTTAAGCATAAAACTCATGTCACAGCAGACTGTAACAACAAGTGATAAATGAACATAACTTGCAACACATGATGTAGATTAGGAAGCAGGAATATTCAAGGAATAAATCAATAGGAAACAAGGACACAGCTGCCGATCCAATTTGTGCCAGAACTCTATGTATCATGTCATCTTGAACAGTCAGTGAAATGGCGGCCTGGTGATGCATTAACAGGCATCTGAGATTTTCATAACATTGCCACATTAATCAGGGATGGGAAGGATGAGTAACAAGGCCGACAGAGCTGTTAAAGAAGATAAAGCGAGGATGAATTTAGTACAAATAATTTAACATTAACAATTAAGATATTGATACAGAATCAATAGGACTACATCAGACATTGCTCCAATCTTAAATTAGTTCTTTGAGAGGCATCATTAGTATACAAGACAACCTATTAGTTTTTGTGAGATTTATGAGAACAGCTGTCAAATAAAAAAAAAGGAGTAGGAATTCTGGTACTGCAGGAGCTCTAACATGTTCTGAATGCAAAAAAATGCATAAGAGAACTTTGTGGGTGATTAGCTTGGACACATTTATTATCTCCATCTAGTGGGTATATATGACATTGCAGCAAAGGAAAGGAAAACCAATGGTTTTGGATTCGTTTTTTGTTTTGAAAGGGTATGTGTCACGTTACACATACTTTGTGATTTGCCTTTAAATATTATTATCTTTATATGTCTCTAGCCGCAATAAGATAGCGGCTCCTGGACGCCTGGGAGAGAAACATTTTATTCTGGAAAGGTTTACTCTGCTCTATCTAGCAGAGTAAACCTTTCCCTGCTATCTGTTTTTTTTTACATTGTGGACACTGGCCACTGTCAGTCAGAGTGTAACCCCCCCTTCCCCCCCACCAATAAAAAAAAAACAGAATAGGAATGAATAGCTACTCTTCTATTGGCTATTTCAATTTGCAATAGCCAATGGCAGACTGGCTATTGCACCCGGCCACTGTTGCTGCCAATCAGCAGAGGTGGACCTGAATTCCTCCTCTGCTGATTGACAGCAGCAGTGGGTGGGTGCAATAGCCAGTTTGCTATTGCAAATTGAAATAGCCAATAGCAGCCTAGCTATTCATTCCCATGCTGTCTGTTGTTGTTTTTTGTTTATTCTGATGGCAGCAGGTGTCAGAATAATAATAGAAAGAAAACAGCAGATAGCAAAGGAAGCATTAGCTTCTCTGTTATCTGCCATCATTTCAGGGAGGTGCTCCGCCCAGCTGTCATTTGCAGGAAGAAGTTCGCCCCGCTTGGGCTGTCACTTCGGCTCAGTGGCGCTGAAGCATATGCCTTCAGCTTGAATGAGCCTCTCGGCCGCCTTCGGCTGCTGTACGGGCTGTATAGTGAATAGCCCGTACAGCAGCCGTTCGGTTCGACTGAACCGAAGAGCTCTGGCAGCCCAAGAGAGCCGAAGGATCAGCCGCAGCTATGGCTGGATCTTTCGGCTCCTCTGTTAATAACCCCCTAAGTGTATAACATTTATACACTTAGGTGATTTAGGAATGCATGTGAAAAGGACTCTAAAGCGCCACCTGCTGGTTCAAAAGAGAATACCCACTATTAATATGCACTGTCATATTGGGGCAGGGAGGGAGTCCTTAGTTCTGTGTTAGTTCTGTGTAAGCTTTAGAGGTGACTTGGCATTTAAAAAAATAAAGTTTTTTTTACATTTTTACAAATTAGATTCAGAATAAAGTTTAAAAAAAGTTAAAAAAGTTAAAAAAAAATATGTTTAATAAAAAAGTTATATGAAAATATAGTGCCAAGGAGGCCAACCTACCACATTCTAAAACTGTTACACACTACAATTATAGGGCCTTTTAAGAGGAGAAATTGTCATTGTCATTTCTAGGAATAGGGATTTTTATAGACACTATATACAGCGTCTAGAAAAACCATCACGCTTTCCCTCTGGGTTTATGTATTTTATTGAATGTGTCTATTAGAGGCTCTCTGCTCCGGGGTGAAAATAATGTGTAATGAGGTGCCTACAGCCATAGACCCCTAAAAGTGATGGATCTCAGACGCCATGTGAGGTCAGACCTGTATTTTTATTTTTAAGAGGATGGGAGATTTTTATAGGGCTATAGATTGTTTCCTGTTGGTTGTTTTTTGCTCCCATCTGTTTTGCCTAAGTAATTACTGACAGCTCAGTTCACACATAGGTGCAAATTCTACATCGGGTCCACCTATTTTTTATCTACCCATTGTCCGATGTGGACACAGCCCTTTGTTGTGATTGGTGGAGGGATTTATAAATATTTGGTGGCTGTGTTTATGTGTGGAGTTAAAGTGGGTGAGGCAGGGGCTGACATGTTGCTATGTGGTTTGTACTGCCATGCTTATACAATAAAGTGAAATACAATAATATATAAACCTTGGGTCCTGCCATTCATGTGGATTTCACTTTGACACATACCACCTACCTCAACATTGTTGATGGCTAAGTACACTCCTGCACTGTGAGAAGACTGGGGAGGAAAAGAGAAATAAGGTATGCAAAGAATACAAAGCCAGCAATAATCTAGAAGTATGTGTTTGTAGATTGTCATTACTAAACATTTCTAAAGTTGTGTTTGTTGCTATTTTAAAGATATGGGTCAAGGTCCACTTTAAAAGATCTGCTATTGACAGCTAGGTGCCAGATACCACAGCATACCTTCAGACGTCTAGTGGAATCCATGGTTGATGGGTCAAGGCTGTTTTGGCGGCAATAGGGGGACCTACTCAAGGCGGGTGGTCATAATGTGTATATATATATATATATACATATACATATATACTGTATATATATAGCAAAGATTTGTGTGCGGATGTGCTACATTTTTCTTTGCTTGAAGTTCCTCCAAGTTGCTGAAGAAGGTTTCATGCCAGGCAGTGGATAAGTACAGGTCCTATTGGGTCCCTTCCTGAATTTTCACCATGTGCATACAAGTCAAATCCATATTAAATCTTTGACTTTGTGGATTGCTTTGCATTACAACAATATTGCAGAGTACGCTATTGTCCAGCAATTATTTAAAATCCTGCCCACAAATACAATATGCACACAGTATATCCCGTATCACATATTTGTGCATAAATAATAGATAAACATTTCTTAATGTAGCTGACATGAATAAAAAAAATAGGTTTGTGCAAAATTGTGATTGCATATGCGAATACCAGCTCAGTAATATGCTTCCATGGCTTTGTGCTATATGTTATTCTACACGTGAATAAAAGAAAATTGCTCATGTAAAACTGAAATCCTTCTATAAAGGCAGCTCCAAGGTTGCTTTCTTGTTTAGTCTTTATTCACCAGCACAATGAGCCAACTTTCTGTGTTTCTATTCATGTTACAGAAATTCTTTATCGTTAGTAAATAGCTTTCTAACAAGTACTTGAACTCTCAAAGCGAGGGGGAGGTGTGCTCACGTCTAACAAAGAGCGGTCCTTCTATGACATAGAATTTTAAAAAATTAAAAATCCTCTATCAATCTATCTATCCATCTATCTATCTATCTATCTATCTATCTATCTATCTATCTATCTATCTATCTATCTTTTATATAAGGTCAACATCGGCCCTTATGCTGCACTGTATAGCATTAGCATGACAGCCATGGAAAATTAAAAGGCCAGTAACATAAACTTACCTCCCAACATTCTGAGATGAAAAAGAGGGACACCTTCCAACACAATGTACGGTATGCAGGCAATGGACACACTCCTGGTAATGCTGACCATTAGGAATTTATGTGCCAAAAAATAATGGTTTTTCAAAAAAGGCAACCATAATAATTAAGAGATGAGATGAAGGTTTTAGTGAAGAATAACACTTTTGGAAGGTAAATAGATCCTTTTCATAGATATCTGTACATCAGACCGAAAAGAGGGACAACTGAGGAGGAAAGAAGGATTTTGTTTCAAATGAGGGACAGTTGGGAGGTCTGCATAAATGATATACAGTATTTATGTAAAGTGTATCTAAAACTCTGGTTTCCTCCCACATGCTAAATACATGCTGGAAGGTTTATTTGCTCCTATCTATCATGTGAAATAAGGACCCTAGATTGTAAACTCCTTAAGGGCAGGGACTGATGTAAATGTGCTGCATAAAATTGTTGGCACTAGGGATGTTCAGATTCAAGTGCCAATACTTGGCAATTTCAAGACTATTACCAGGGTTGCAGGGGTTGCAGCTCCACCACTGTCCTGAAATCATTAGTCTGTATTGTTTTAGAAAAACTGTTGCATGACAATAAACAAAAATATATCAGTACTTGTATCTGTAAATACGTGGGCAAGTATCAGTACTTGTATTTGCAAAACTGGTATTGGTTCATCCCTTAAAAATCTTTATAAAAACAAATCATACATTAAAACAGAGATGTACAAATCACAGGAGCTCCGTGTGCTCCTTAAAAATGACAGCTGCCTCCTAACTTTTGAATTCTTCTCTAGTCTAGTCTTGCAGCTATAAAAGTATCTGCACTTGTACTTGCACTTGTACCGAGTACGGTACTTGGTATCTGAACATCTCTAGGTGGCACTATATAAATACCAATAATATGTCAAATAAATTTGTTCCACTTCCTTTTGGGAATTTTACTGGCAGATTTAGAATTTTCAGTGTTACTCAGCTGCTTCAACTATTACAAAGTACACTTTCTTCTGCTGCAGCTAGAATCTCAGCTCTCCTAGTGAAAAACAAAAAGCTGTAAAAGTATAAAGGGACTTTATACTTGCCTGCCACAGTGCCCATTCATGGAATCTTTGCTCTGTTGTAGTGCAAAACCGCCCAATGAATCTTCATATCTGACACTCCTTACATGGTCTGTGGTTCCTTCCACTAGCCCCGACTCCACTACAGCACACAGGATGCTTTAACCAGTTGACATCCGCGGTGTTAAACCCCCTTCCCATCCAGGCCATTTTTCAGTATTCAGCGCTGCGGTACACCGAATGTGTCTGAATCCGAATTTTGCGTTTCTGAATTTCAGATCCCGTTCGAACGCAACTGAATCCGACATGTGACTTTTCTGGCCAATCAGATTTTTCTTTCGGTTTAATGCATCCAAATGGGTCTGAACACAAATTTTTGTTACGGCAACATTAGAGCCATATACTGTATATACAGGTGAAACTCGAATAATTAGAATATCGTGCAACAGTAATTGTAGTAAGTTCTGCAAAAGGGGCCCAAACCAAGTACTGAGTACATATGCATGCTTGTACTTTTCAGAGGTATTGTTCTATGTACAATCCTTGTTTTATTGATTGCATGTAATAATCTACTTTTTTGAGGTTGTGGATTTGGGGTTCTTGGGGTTTTCATGAGCTGTAAGCCATAATCATCACAATGATGACAAATCACGGCTTGAATTATCTTGCTTTGCATGTAATGAGTCTATCTCATATATTAGTTTCACCTTTTAAGTTACATTAGTGAAATAAAAGAACTTTGCACGATATTCTAATTATTCGAGTTTCACCTGTACATATAATACTAAAGCTGAGGCTCCTAGACCCAAATGGCATTTGGGATCCGAATTTATGAGTTGCATTCAGAAGCTCCCGACTGCCATTCGGGTCTGGGAGCCTTAGTTTTAGTAATATATGTATATGGCTCCCAGACCCAAATGGCATTCGGGATCCAAATTTCCAATTTGCATTCAGGAGCTCCCGAATGCCATTCATGTCTGGGAGCCATATATATATTACTAAAGCAATTCAGGAATTCGTATCCCGAATGCCATTCAGGTCTAGAAGATTCAGCTTTAGTATTAATATTTGTATATGGTTTTCTGTGGTAATGGCAACGAATATTTGTAAACTCATCCGAAACTAACAACAATTCGGATTTTGTCAGAATCCCGAAATAACGAAATATCTGAACCGAACCAAATTTTTCAGCAGCTTACATGTCTAACAGTGATTAGCAATTCCCACTTTAAGGAGAAAACATGTTTATAAATGTCTCTTCTATATATGTTTTTATTACTTTTGTAACCTGTATTTAACAAATAAAGTTAATCTAAAATACTGTTTTAATACAAGAGTCATTTGTAATCTTAATTGGATCTTGGTGTCCTGTTTCTTTTTCCACATCGGTACAGTATTCTAGCATTCAACAGTTTCTTTATTTTGTCTATGTGCAGGGACTTCCTGTAATAAAGACCGATTAATACTGCTCTCTCTGCTTGTGCAGGTGTCTGGTCTTGTGTCTGCTCCATCCTGTAGTTTTCTGCATGCAGTCTGTAGTGGGAGGACCTTCTGGGCCCCTCATACAGCTCTGCTATCTACACAGGCTATGTGTAATACATTAATAATGTCACTGCTACATTTACTAGGTGGGTTTGCAAAGTATTTGGTGCACACTAAGTAGACATATACCCATTAGGGCTAAATAGGAACATATTCAAATAAACATTATTGTAACCACAGTTCAGCTTTAATATACAGTTTAGTGCTTCCATGACAAATGGAGCATAGTTGGTTTTCTGATTAAAAAGTCCAGCAATGACTGCATGCTTATTAATTGCATTGAGTCTAATTGAAAATTCACACAAAGCTGTATGAACTACTAGACCAAAAATGAAGCTTTTTTTGCCTCCTCAGATCAATTCAGCTCTGCACATTATATATAGAGGAGATTAAAATGCATGTCATTCACAGCATAACAGTAAATCATTTAAAGAAAACTGCTGGTTGAAATTGGTAAAAATAAAATATTAGTATATACTAATTGATTTATCATACAGTCCAAGTCTTATTCCTAAACATAATAAATGCATAACGTTAATATATATATATATAAAGAAAAAACTGTCCAAATCCATCTGACTATATGATAGAATAGCACATAAACAGATCTTACCTTTAGTGAAAACTGTATGTCAAAAGTATCATTCGATCCAGAGGTACAGGTAGCTTAGGGTTAGTTTATATTCAGATTAGGACTTCCTGTAAAAGTTATGTTCAATCCCAGCCACACTCAACTTCCAAGCTTCCCTACTGGTCCATTATGATGATGATATATGATGGACAGCCTCAATGATCAAATGGGAGACTTGGAAGGTAGTAGTAGGTGAAGTCAAGCTAGACTTCTTCAGGAAATGTCCAGTTTTGTCCATAAGTTCTGCTACTTTTATTACTGTTTTGGCCTCTTTCTTTGCTTGTCCAAAACATATTTCAACCATGGCAAAAACCATCTGCCAAGATAAGCAGTCTGCTGCTAGAGAATGTGCAACACAAACCGGGCTTCTGCATGACGTTCCCCCTCAGATTAGGATGTGATGCTCCGAGAACTTGCGGTTTTACAAGCTGTATTTGGTTTTGATGTCAGTGCATTTTATGTTCGTAATTAAAACGAATAGCACAGAACTGTCATCTTATTTTAAACAAGCATGTAAAATTGTCTGCATGAAAATACTGCTTAGGTCTGTGTAAATAATATTCAACAATGACATTATTTCACTGATCATTCCGTCTTTTTTCACCAGGGAGCACTGTTCCTCCACCGATCATCTAGCAGCTCTAGTCTTCTCCTATTCCTTAATGAATGCTTCTGATTCTGACCATTGTTCTCCAGCTTCTATAGATCTAATGCCCACAGTCAGCCATATCTATTTCCTGCTTAAATCATCTTGATTTTAGAAATTATATATTGGCTCATTTTCTTGCCATATACCTTGGACAGAGCACACAATAACAACAGCGCATCACAAAAGAATTCAAATAGATTTTGTAAAAGGAATTCTAGGATGATATTTGCAATTTATAGCACTCATCTTCCTCCAAGTTGTCTGGAAGATCATGAGAGGAATGTAAACATAGAGATATGTCCCTGGTACTCAACATTATTTCAAAATAGGCAGGTGAAGTGAAAGAGAGAGAGAAAGAGAGAGAGAGAGAAAGGGAGAGATAGATAGATAGAGAGAGAGAGAAAGGGAGAGATAGATAGATATAGAGAGAGAGAAAGGGAGAGATAGATAGATAGAGAGAGAGAGAAAGGGAGAGATAGATAGATAGAGATATAGAGAAAGGGAGAGATAGATAGATAGAGAGAGAGAGAGAGAGAAAGAGAGAGAAAGAGAGAGAGAATGTAGCCGGTTGATGAAAATCAAAATGGAGACGAGGACATGGTGACTTGATTTAATAAATGGCACATATCTGAATAATACGTCTTGGTGTTTGTTCTTCTTGATGTATTTTGCTTTCCAACTTACAAATGGCTCTGAAGAGGCGAGTGACATTAGATAGACATGATTTCTATTAGAGTTCAAGTATGCATCAGATATTTAATCCATTGGTTGCCCTTTTTACATGTATAGTGCATGATGTATAGTCAATTTATTTAATTATTTTTTCCTTTCTTTCTTCTTTTAATAACTGCGCTAAAGAGAAATGTAATAGGCAAATATTAAAACAGAACTCCAAAAAAGAAATAACACAGTAGGAGTAAAGATAAAAAGTAGTTTTGCTATAAATACTCGACTTTGGTCCGGTGCTGTCCCTTGCAGTAACTGCTTTTTACCACTAGATGATGACAGTGTTCTAGGTCAAAATATGGATAGCATTATTCAACTCACTTCCTCTGAACTTAGCCTGTCATGAACCTGCCCCCTAGGGAGATGTCATCACTCAGGCCTGGGTTTAGAATACTTGTTCGCTGAATGGTGCTCACATACTATTATGTAAATGCTATATAGTAATTACTGCCTGCTGGCAGAGCAGAAGAAGGACTCATGTACATATGTATGTGTGTGTATATATTTACAGTAAATACAGTACTGTGTAAATGTTTTAAGCATTTGCAGAAAAATTCTGCGAAGTGAGCGTGCTTTCAAAAATAATGCAATGGATAGTTTTTAATTATCAACTGACAACCTACAAAGTGCATAAACACATCAATATTTGGTGTATCCTCTCTTTGTCTTTAAACAGCATTAATTATCCTAGGTACACCTACACACAGTTTTTGAAGGAACTCGGCAGGTAGGTTGTTCCAAACATCTAGCAGAACCAACTACAATTCCTCTTTGGATTTTTAGGCTGCTTCAGTTGCTTCTCTCACTTCAT
The DNA here is from genome assembly GCF_000935625.1 of Nanorana parkeri. NCBI lineage: Eukaryota > Metazoa > Chordata > Amphibia > Anura > Dicroglossidae > Nanorana > Nanorana parkeri. The sequence continues at coordinate 2,929,548 of NW_017306307.1, forward strand.
GTAAACCCTGACAGACTTAATGATGTTGAGATCAGGGTTTTGCGGGAGCCATAACATCTCTTGCAGGACTCCTTGTTTTTATTTTTACTGAATCAAACATTTCTAAAGCTTTTGCACTTATTATACTACTGCAGCCTATTATATTAAATATATGTTAGTGGTTCATATTATAGAACTGTTTATTAGTTGCTAAATTGGGGTAATATGCAAAGCTTGTTCATTATTCAAATGCTGGAGAAAAAAGGAGCACTTTGGGTTTATTCTATGTCACCCACAACACATCAGACATGGGAAATAGGAATCTTAACAAATCTACCCACTGATCTCCTTCTGTCTCATCATTGCTAGTATCCTAAACAATGTCTATAGCTCATCTCCAACACTCCGTCCCTAATTATATCTGCTCATGCAAATTTTTATGTGCTGTAAGAAGAGTAGAGAGAAAGTCAGTTTGGTAGTTTGCCTTTTAGAGCATGGCCTAGTCAAATCGAAATATAGAAAAGTTTGTAGAGAAAGCAGCTGCCCTCACATGGTGTCTTGTAAACTCTTGGGGAAGCCTAAGCACCTAGCTCTATGAAAAGATACCTTATGTTATCAGCTTTTGACAGATATGAACTGCTATTTTTGGGGATCTGGACACAAGGTCCATTTTCCCTCTTTGAAAGAGATTGATGTGTAGATGTTGGAGACAAGCTAGAATGTGCTATGTTTTATTGCTGTCAGCAAGTTCATGCTTCATTAATGCTCAAAAAGGTTATTCATGCTTTTCTGGTGCTCGAAGCACAATAAAAGTTCTGCTTGACTTGACCTGCTGTGTAAACTACTACCTAACCTTACGAAAGCCCCTCACTTGAGGCTGTCTACCTCAAAATTAGTAGACCCATTTTTGTAAATAAGTAATTTATATATACAACATTTGTCCTGAAGGAATTTCCTCTTGCTTTGTATTCCTATATAGATAATTCAAACTTGCTACACTTTTATTGGGGGGAGGGAGGGATCATCTTACAGTTGGCTTCAGGCAGCAAAAAATTAGAATTGACCTTGACAGGGGTGTGTAAATCACAAGATTGCATGCACTTACTCTACAAAACTTTTGGCAGGCAAAGCAGTTTCTATATATCAGTTTTATTTTAATATTTTACTGTTTGCATGAAGTTGCACATTAACTTCAAACTTTATTAACTATTTCAGGCTCTGCCTACCGTTCCTGACTGTTGAACTGTTAATGTATCAACTGTTTACAGAAAGTTTATTAGGAAGACTCGCATTAGAGGTTTTATTTTTATATCATTTTATAATGCAAAATGTCATGTGGCCTCATTAGCAGATGCTGAAGAGTAACAACCCTGAAAGTTGGCTACTCAATAGAAAGAAATAACTTATTTTCATTGTGCAGTGGACATTGGTAAACTTTCCATTATTATGAGACATAACTCGTCTGTATGATGGAAAAGTGCTGACATTATCTGGAAATATTATAAATTAGTGTTTGTTTATGGCTTATACTTAATTCCTCCCTGACTCCCATGCAGACAGTTTTCCTATTAAGTATTCATTAACATGCAAAAAGGAAAGTGTAAAATAATTGGTACAGCAAAGCTTGTGTACCCAGCAAACAATATTGTGCATATTTACCTTCCTACCTTATGTTTACAATGTTTAGAGTTAGGCTGCATGAAAACGGACATCAAAGGATCAGACGGAGCCCTTTTTGGTGCAAATTAGAATTTTCATTTAAAATTTCTGGTGTAAACATATATAAAAAGAAATTGGTATGCCAAGACTGAGCCAGTTTTAGCTCTGTGTATACTTATATATACTTATAATATAATACTTATAATTGACCACCTGACCAACAGTTACCCACTCAGCTTTGAAAAAAATCAACTTAGCAGGAAATGGATGAAATTCGATCCATATATGGACAGCTTTATTGGACATGAACCCTCCCTCCTTTCTGCTGCTTCCATCCCTGCAGCTCTGCAGCACCTTTCCATACAGTATTGTATTACTCTTTTTTTCAATAGTCAGAGTCAGTCTGGTGGTAGGCGGCGTGGCCTGTGTTGGGATTACTGTTTTAGCTGGCAGGAACGCATGGTAGGTGTAGCTAGAGGGTGGCACAAATCACCAAGGAATCCCCTCCCCACCTTAGGATAATGGTCATGGTAAAGGAGTTGTGGGCAGAGTGTGGTGCAAATGCAAAGTTACACATGCCTGTGTAATGTGTATTGAAATTGATATTTGTATTCTACTTCAAATGCTGCTTTGTGCATTGCCCATACCATCCATTTGGGCAGTATGGTCACCTGCTGAATCAGCACAATCCACAGGCAGCTTCCCTCTCCAGTAAGACACATAAGTTTAATCAAACATACGTTTTACTTCTCAGAGTACAGGACAGATAATGTTTTTACAATCTCTTGAAGTTTAAAAAGACAGTGATCTTCCCAGTCTAGTGTCTAGTGGGAACATGGAGGAAGAAGGAAGGCTCTTGATGAGATGGAATTATCTATCACTAAGCAGGAGGAGGGGACAACG
>NW_017306307.1:2932224-2964688 GCF_000935625.1 Nanorana parkeri
ACGGGTGGGGGGGGGGGGGGAGTACCAAATACAGGAATTAACTTGTTTTAGGGGTGCTGAACTTTAACTAGATGTTGCCAGACTCCACAACATATATACTGTATCTTAATGCAATACATAGCAGTAGCAGAAATAACGTCATAGGATGGACACAACATAGTCTGCAGGAGCACAATTGGGAAACAGGGATTGAGCGTTCTCATCCTATATCAGTAAGGGCCTGAATAAGAACTTTCAAGGCAGTATCACTAGGTAGTATTTTAAAGAAAGCTGCAGATTTAAACATTTTGAAAATGTCTTTTAAAATTGCATTTACATGTTAAAGCTTATATGTGATTTTAGTGATGGGGTTTACATCTACTTTAACCTCAAATTATGTTCTTATTTAGCTGCTCAAAATATCAGAGCCAAAAACTCCCAGTACCTGTATTTAAATCTTATAGCATCGAAGATAAATTATTTCCCCTCCACATACATATATAGCAGCTTTTCTTTGAATCACATCTAAAGAAAAACTGATATTACAGGACATCTACTTGCTGTTCACAAATTATGTAATAGGAGCAGGAAAGGAAAGGGAAGTGGCAGGTCCCTTATTATTGTTTCCTAATGATCATATTATTAGAATATCAGTAATCATGTGCAGTAAAAATAGAATACAAGCAAACAATAAGTATGTAAAGGATACCACTAGAAATAAAAATAGAGTGGGAATTCAGGCATACAGCTAGCGAACAGTTAATATGCATACAGGTAACCCAATTTACCCTACCAAAGCATTTGTAATTCTGTTCAGCTAATCCTGAACTGTAGTACTGCAACAAGCTGGCAAGTGACATGGGGAGCTATTTTCTGCAGTGCAGAATTGAAGAGTTAGGTGAATCACAAGACAAATACTTTGGTGGTCAAAATAGTTGACATATACAGTATGTTTTCAACCATGTACTAAGTTGTATAACCGGTCATTGGTGTCTCCAGGCCTGGTGTCACCCTGTGCGGCCACCAGGTGTCAACCGGTGTGGCCGTTGGGTGTCAGCATGCAGCCGCGAGATGTTATCTCGCACGCACTTAGCTGCTGTGGGCCATCTCAGTGATGGACGGTGGCAGAGAGAGGAAGGACGTTCATCTGGCGTGCTAAGGTATGCCACCGGGTCTCCTCCTCTCTTGTGCAGCTGTCGGGCTCTCGGTCCATAACTGAGTGCTCCACTTTTCAGAGGGGGTGACAACAAAATGACTGACAGCTATTTTGGTGTCACCCCTTCTAATGGTGTCACCCGGGTGTGGGCCGCACCCCCCTTGTGATGCCACTGTACCTAGCGTTCAGTTTTACACAACAATACAGAGTGACAAATATCAGCCTGAAATTGCACACAGCATATAGAAAAAAGTGAGGAAGGGCTTGTATATGATGGCCTATGATATTAAAGCTGAACTTCAGACAAGCATGTAAATACACAGATGGAATACATATAAGGCAGCTGCTTATCTGCCAATGTATTTGTATTTCCATTTAGTCCTCAGATTTATACATCCCTGTCACACAACACAGCCATTTCAGTGCCGCACCTCCCTCTACCAGCCTGGGTGCTGTTTTACAGGGGGCTATTTCAAGCTAAATTGTGTTTTTTACATTAGCTGCATTTATAACATATGTTCAATTATTTACTAATTAACCACCTCTCTACCACCGTAGTGTAAACTAAACAGCAAGGAGAGGGGAGTCCATTTTTGGAATGACGCCTTAAAATGTAATTCTGCAAATAGCCATTGGGTACCCTCTAATCCCTGTAAAACGAGCTGTCATTGGACAGCTCAGTACACAGATACACCGTACTGAGTCAGTTTGAGTGGCTTTGTAATCGATGCCTAAGAAGAGCAATGATACTGTTTACATTGAAACTCTCTCCTCTTCCTCTTACTACAAAGGAAGGAAATGAATCATAGTAATTTGTAAATGGGAAAATAATGAATGGGTCAGAAGCAGCTGATTTGATAATTCATTCATTCTCACTGACTAATGTTTTAATCTCTTCAGTGCCCCTCCTCTTGTACATTGTTGATCTCAAGCTTGCCTTTGCATTGTGACCTGTATATTAACCCTTCATCTCCCTTATCCTACACATCTGCACATTAACCCCTTCATCTCCATCCTGCCACTGACATTGAAGGGGTATATACTGTACATGCTGGTACTTAGGTGGTTAATATAGAGAACATTAATGTGAACCTTTTATGTCTGCCTGTAGTTCAGCTTCTACGCTAAGCAGATACAAAAGGGTCCGTCAGGGACAGCAGACTACCCACATTAAAATACACAGTCCACTATGTAATAAATTGTTCATTTTACATCACTTGAGTGCCTCGATTCCTCTGCTTTTTCCGTACTTGTTCTTGCATACATACATGCATTTTACTCAATTAGAACAAGTATAATGGCTGTGTCTAATACGATTCCGTATTTAAAGACCCATAAAATGCTTGGGATTTCAAACCGCGGTAGTCCTCAGTGTCTTCTAAATGCTTCCTAAAAAGGCCAGTGACATTACATTTTCTTAATGTAACTTATTCTGTTCCTGTACATTTTCCCCAGCCTATTCTACAAGGACATGTGATTAAATATTCAGTTTATCTAAAAACGTCACACATTGACACAGCAAACAGGTCTTGACTGAGACACACGGAATAATAGAAGCAGACCTTGTTTTTCTAATTGCATTTGCATCAGGATGCAGCCGGGCATAAAATAATCAGTGGCTTTCTACTAGTATCAACCTGAACAAGACATTTTATATGTAGGGCAAATGAAATGGGTTCACGTAGGTTGGTATGTTGCGTGTGCTGTTTAAATAATTACTCTTTGTTCTGTGCTCGTACAACAGCTATAGCAGCGGTCAGCCATTTAATGCAAGCGTGCCACGGTGGGCAGGGAAGCCATTTTTAGTGGCACCAAGTAGATCGGGAGTCACATGTCTGCAAAATTATTTCTCATGAAAACACAACTTTAGCAAAGTTTATTAAATATTATCTAGTCTGTAGTGTGATAAGTATACAACAACCGCCAAGATCAGGACCTGTTTACATCTCTGCAAAGTTTAGTTGCATGATTCCTTTTCATTAATACATGCTATTGCACAGTGAACCTATCGCCTATTACCGCGTGCTAAGTGAATTGCATTGTGTCGCCATTCATTTGAGTGGTACCCTAACGCACCTCACCACAACGTGTGGTACTGAAGAACCATGCATTGGGGTGCAGTGGAAAAAAGTACTGCATGCTACTGTAACACAAGAGAAGCTGTACCGGGAGAAAGCAGTTACTTGTCAGGTTTTACCTCTTTAAAAACAAAGGAAAATCTTATTATCAAAGCTTTCAAAGTTTTTTTCTTTTTTTTTATCAGATGCCATTAGAAGAAAAAAGTTTTCTTTTTATTCTCTCTTTTACTTGTTTATTGCCATTGTTTTGACCAGTAGTTTTAAAGATGTAGGCCATGTACACCCAGGGGTCACCCAGATGCCGCCGCCCCCCCTTTTGAATGAGTGAAGGGTACTCATTCACTAAAGGGTTAAAAGTAAATAAAGAAACCACACATTTTGAAAAAGTCCTGTAATTGAAAAAAACCCCAAAGAGTCAGTTTTTAATAAATTCCTTTATTAAAAAATAAAATAAAATGGCTCCATCCTTGTAATCCAGCATCAATCACGATGAACGACTTGCCGAAATAAAAAAGTCCTGCCGCACGACGGCCCGACTGAACCCAACGAAGACTCCCTGCCAAATGACAGCACTTAGTCAGAATTTAAACACATGGGCAGTGCGAGCTGTGATGTCACGGGGAAATTACAAAATAAATACAAATATTTTAAAGAAAAGAAAAAAAAAAACGCTGCACACCGACCAGACCTCATGTGACGGACTCCTTCTACATAGTGAAGCATCTAACAGATGCCGGCAAAAGAAAAACAATTGGGTGGGGCTAGCAGTGACAGCTAGCTCCGCCCAACTGTCAATTGCATGGAGATCAGACGGCTTTGGCCGACTGTTCTCCATGCTTCGGGTGTCACTACGGGCCAGTTGTTATTGCTTAATGACAGATTAGCGTCCCCAGCTCATTTGGGGATGCTGATCTGTCATTACAACTGGGTGGAGATCATGGCTGGCTCCGCCCAGCTGTCAATTGCGTGGTGATTGGTCCGCATATGCCTTCGGCTCGGCTGAGCCATTCGGCTGCCTTTGGTTGCTATACGGGCTGTTGCGAGTAGCCTGTACAGCAACCCTTCTGTTTGACTGAACTGAAGGGCAGAGGTGGCCGTAGAGAGCCGAAGGATCAGCCAAACCTATGGCTGGATCCTTTGGCTCTTTAGTAAATAACCCCCTAGTTTACGAAATGTCTGCCAGCACAGTACAGACAGGGTTAATTGTGGTAAGCATAACTAGCCCCTATCTTAATGTAGTATTAAACTCTCAAACATTTTTTCAACAACTATTCCAGATCAAATATACATTGCCCAGCAAAGTATTTCCTTCATTTTTTTTTTGTTTCAAATATTTTATTACATTTTTAAGAGATATACATTGTGCAATATGCAGTATAAAAATAATGCAGCATACAATCAAATATAGTGAATGTTTATAAAATTGCATTGAGAATCTTAGTAAATTGAGAAGGTCACGTTTTAAATACTTCTGAAGAATGAGGAGAAGCTGTAATCAAGAGAAGATAGTGGAGGAAGGGAGAAGGAAAGATCCAAAAGGAAAGGGAATAAAGGGGATAAAGAGGATGGCATCCCTCAGGTTCTTAGGAAATAAACTCAGAACCTGGAGGGATGATAAACTGTCGTGGGACAAAGAGGGATGAGCAGAGTCAACCCATGGCTGCCAGATTTTTTTTATTGGAATCCAGAAGGATACTTATCCAATTTTTCGTTCAGAAAGAAGAAATCTACCCGCCTTTTGCCTTCATCAAATGATACAAATTGCTTTTTCCAAGCAGAGGCAATAGCCTGCTTAGCTGCCAGCAGTACATAAGTGGCCAAGCGGTGATGCTTTCTCAGTAGATGAGTCCAAAATCTGGCAAGCATGTAGCAAGTCCTCCACGTGTAAAAAAGTATTTCTTTCATTTTTTTGCCTAAACATTTACAGTCATCATGTTTCCAAACAACTGACTCCAACTCTCACAGCTTCACTTCCCTGAACTTCCTGTGCTGTTCAAGACAACAAGGAAGAGCGCCATCTACAGCAGCTGACCATCTACTAGCTTCAAGAAGGGAGGAAGGAGGATAATGGAGCAGGGTGGAGCAGGGGAGAGAGGAGTGGCTTGCCTTGCTGTGCCTGTGTGTTTGTGGAGAAACAAATTGTCACTAGTACACCGGAGAAAATATGTGCAGGACACTACAATGTTTTAACATCAAGAAGCAACATCCATTGTAAGTGATTTCATCAGCATTTGAAATAGCTTAAAACCTTTGTCTTTACTTCTTTACTACATTACTTTACAATTGATATAGATGGGAAGGCTAAAGAAGATCTTTCAGCAAGTAAAAAAGGTAAGCGGCAATGTTTAAATACAGTATATGTAAAGTTATGTTATGTGAATGGGAACATGTAGCAAATATAAAAGAGCAAACAGTAGGTAACAAAGCGCCAGCGGCTTACGTCCAAACAAGGAGAACATCTGCAGTGATCTTTAGTATGCACCGTGAATGAGGCAGGCTCCCAAAAAGGCTTTAGGGAAACCTAAATTCTGGAAAAACAAAAACACAGAGAGCGCCTCCATCGCGTAAAAACATTTTAATAAAATAATTTAAACAGATAAAAACATACTCACAAGCATTGAGTTTAAAAAGGCATGAAACAGTAAAAGCATGAAAGGCTTAGCCCACCGGCTACTCTTCCTCCCTGATGGTTAACGTTTCCGAAGTCACGCCTCCTTCATCAGAACCAATCATGATTGTTTTTTTACTTAACTTTGCTATCACAAAGAGGATGATAAGGCCCCTAGGTGATAGCATACTGCAAGCAACAGGAAACGTTAACCATCAGGGAGGAAGAGTAGCCGGTGGGCTAAGCCTTTCATGCTTTTACCGTTTCATGCCTTTTTACACTCAATCCTTGTGAGTATGTTTTTATCTGTTTAAATTATTTTATTAAAATGTTTTAAAGCGATGGAGGCGCTCTCTGTGTTTTTGTTTTCTCAAATATAAAGGAGTAGTAAAGTGTTATAACACTTTGGCAGAAATGCACTTTCAGGTGGTAATTACCTTCACTATAGGTAGATTTCCTTTCCTTTCCTGTTGCTTCCTCGGGAGAGAAAGCGAAGGGAAATCTGACAGAGAGCAAAAAAAATAAAAAATAACCTGATACGGGTTTATCTATTTCTTCAATATCAAAAGCTAAAAAAATAAATTTAAAAAATAAATTGGCCAGTAGGGATTATAATAAGCAGTTTTCCCTGTAATACTCAGATCCTCCCCAGCACTGTACCCCACAGATTGACTGCTGTGCGATCCAGCGCTAGTCCTTTCCAGGGTTAAATGAGCCCTAGTATCACGTACCTGGTGGGGAGCCGAGTTGTGAGGAGGCCTCCTTTGCAGCACGAGTTCCACACCCCTGAATGTGGAGACAGGAGGTGGGGAAACTACGGGCAGCACCGGTGCTGGACGATGCAGGACACTGGGCCTGGGCAGGTCCCTGAGGCCCGTCTTCAGTGAGGCAGGAAGCAGGTGCTGATGCAGCTGGAGCAGAGCGGAGTCAGGCAAGCCAGGGTCAGCAACAATCGGGCAGCAAGGTACAAAAGGAGAAGGCAAAGGAGAATCCAGGAACAAGCAGAAGTCGGAGGCAGGCGGCAATCAGGCAAGGTCAAGGAATCCGGTCGATGATGATAAGGCAACAGGCAAGATACAGGAATACACACTAAAGCTGAAAGACCACTCAGCAAAGATCCTGGGAGTTGGGCCAGCTTAAATAGGATCATTCCCAGACAGAGCAAGTCACTTCCTGTGCGCCATGCGCCGTTTGCGCATGCGCAGTAGCTGCCGTTTGCGCATGCGCAGTAGCCGCTGCTTCCAGCAAATGTGGTGAACAGGCAGTCGTAACTCTGCCGTTAGGCATGGTCTTACAGTGCCCACCCCTAACGGGCAGCCTCCGGATGCCCAACCGGCGAAGGGTCTCAGGATGCTCTAGAAAAAACTTCCGGATGAGCCGTGGGGTATGCAATTTAAACTCCGGCTCCCAGTAGTTCTCTTCCGGCCCATAGCCTTTCCATTTGACAAGGAATTGCAAACGCCCCCCCTCCTTCGACAATCAAGGAGGGCCTCAACCTCGTATTCCTCACCACCATCAATGAAGGTAGGGGCCGGGGGCCCAGGATCCCGATTGGGAAAAGGGTCCACCACGGCCGGTTTGAGCAGGGAAACGTGAAACACGGGGTGGATCCGGTAGGAAGCTGGTAAGGTAAGTTCATAGGCCACAGGATTGATCCTCCGCTTGACAGGAAATGGTCCCACAAACCTCGGGGCAAGCTTTTTAGAGGGGCAAGCCATTTTCAGATTCAGCGTGGACAACCAGACCTTGTCTCCTGGCTGCAGATCCAAATCCCCCCTCCTCTTCTTATCAAAGTAGCGCTTGTTGGAGCGCTGCGCTCTGGCAATAGAATCCTGCAGGATCTTGATATTGGACCGGAGGAACCGCACCCTTTCATGTACCGCCGGAACTGGAGAGGCCAAGCCTTTCAAGGGAGGAAAGGGTGGATGGAATCCCACGTTGGCAAAGAAGGGTGATTGGCCAGTGGCAGAATGCACAGAGTTGTTATAAGCAAACTCAGCAAAAGGCAGGAGGGACGCCCAATCGTCTTGCGAAAAGGAAGAAAAGCAGCGTAAGTATTGTTCCAAGGTCTGATTTGTGCGCTCTGTCTGGCCATTCGTCTGAGGATGTTAAGCCGAAGAAAAATGATTGGCAATGCCTAGTGCTGCACAGAGCCCTCTCCAGAAACGGGAAGTAAACTGGACTCCTCTGTCGGAAACGATACAGCTTGGAACACCATGAAGGTGAACAATCTCCCGGAGGAACACTCGAGCCGATTCCGCTGACGAAGGGGTGCACACCATCGGCACAAAGTGGGCCATCTTGGTCAAACGGTCCACGATCACAAAAATGGCAGAAAAACCATCAGAGGGAGGAAGTTCCACGATGAAGTCCATAGAGATCATATCCCAAGGACGAGACGGAATGGGAAGTGGCCTCAGCAATCCCCAGGACTTGACCCTGTCCGTTTTATGCCGGATGCAAACTCCACAGGAATGAACAAACTTGCGACAATCAGAACGTAGACTTGGCCACCAGAAAGATCTTCGTAGCAACTCAAGGGTCTTGAAAACCCCGAAATGGCCCGCCAAGGGATGATCGTGACACAACTGTAACACTCGTACTCTCAGATCTGGAGGCACAAAAATTCTCCGTTCATGAAAGAATAGACCCTCCTTCTGTAGAAGATCCACACCTGGCGGCAAGACGTCCCTTGAGGAAGCTTGTCGCAGTAGAGAGAGTAGATCGGCCTCCATCAGCAAAAAACTGTGCGCAGGCAAGATGGTATCAGGAGATTCAGTAAATCTCAGACTCAGGAAACATGCGGGACAAGGCATCCGGTTTCACATTCAAGGGTCTCCTGGGTAATTGGACCTAAGTTTGGATGCGACCCATCCGCCAGCTGGATAACAAGAAGCTGTGACTTGGCCCATAGAGGAATTTGATGCTGAAGGGCGAAAGAGTAGTTCATGAAGCAGCTGCATGCACCCGAGTCAATAATGGCCGTCACCTGGACGTTTCCTCCCGCCAGCTGTAAGGAGAGTGGAAGAGTGATGTGAGACAGTCTATTTCTAATGCCACATCCAGGAGTACTGATGGAAGAGAAAGACTTACTTGGGCGGACTGGGCAATCACGTAAGAAATGGCCAGGCTCCCCGCAATATAGGCACAGGTTATTACGGCGTCGGCGTTATCTCTCCTCAGAAGACAGGGGGGCTCGCACCAGCCCTAGTTGCATCGGTTCTCCTTCTGATGGTGAGGGCTCAGTCGGCCTCTCCACCCTGAAATAAGCGGGTACCAACGGCATGCGTGGATTACCCCATGCCGAACGGTTGTACCCAGCTCTCTCCATGCGTCTTTCCGGAAAAAATGTCTGTCCAGTTTAATGGAGGCTTGGATAAGTTCTTCCAGAGTCTCAGGAACCTCCACACGAGCCAGTTCGTCTTTTAATGTTTCTGACAATCCCAAACGGAACTGATGACGCAGGGCCGAATCGTTCCAATTGGTGTCGGACCCCCATTTCCGAAATTCCGCAGGATCATTCCCAGACACAGCAAGTCACTTCCTGTGCGCCATGTGCCGTTTGCGCATGAGCAGTAGCTGCAGTTTGCACATGCGCAGTAGCCGCTGCTTCCCGCAAATGTGGTGAACAGGCCTATGCGCATGCGCAGTCGTAACTCTGCCGTTAGGCATGGTCTTACACCTAGTCATACCCCTTGGGGTTGCGTCATCATCACGCCGGCCTGGGTTCACAGAATCTCTGTTCTGGCCATTCCGGGGGAGAAGAGGAACTACTTGTGATGTCACATGCCTTGCCTTAAGACTTCAGGATTTAAAGTGTATTTCCACTTTTAAAGCCAAATCGTAAAACACATACCTATTTGTTACATGTTCCCATTCACACAGCATAATTAAAAAAAAATGCTGCTTTCCTATATATTTGCTAAACAATCCTATACAAATCTTATGCAGGAGGGGTCTTACACATCTTTATAGGAGGGAACTGGGGGAGGCATGTTCACCATAATTAACCTGTACTGTGCTGGAAAATATCAGAGATATCAGAGATGTGTACACTGTCGGTCTGTCTGTCCTAACAAAGGGTTGAAGATATCGAGGCTTGGGTGGTACATTGCATGTGAATGAACTTTCTTAAAAACTTGTCCCTAAGTTTACCTATGGTGTATTTTTCAAAATCTGCTCAAAATGTCCTTTGTATAAACCTAAACCAAAGAAACAACTAGCAAGGTGGGATATCTTTTAAAAATTATTTTTACATATGTTTTAGGTAAACATATAGTGGGGGTTCTCAAATTTGACTACAAAGATGGAAATATACTTTAACCTCTTGCCGTCCGCCCGTAGTAAAAAAACGGACGGACGGCACTGCATGTGGACGTTGGGGCGGGATTGCATGGGGGTGGTGATAATGTTGGGTATACAAAAGCTGGAACTGTGCTTTAAATTAATTTACAGTATTAATGCAACAACAAAAACAGCACTATGATAAACACAGTATTGTTTGTAGTATAATAAAAAAGCAAAAAAAACATATTGCACATATGCATCCTATCTTGTATATCATATCACATAATACATGCATCACTGAAGTTGCAAGTGAATAACTGCTTTGGTCATCTAAGACACCATACATCTGCTTTCCTAGGTTGTCCTTGAAGGAAAACCTTCACAAGACAAATTATTGCACAAGCTTTCACTCAATGTCCTTTATGGAGTAGTTCACTGCACTTTCACATGACTGGTGACTGTTCATGTCTCTCTGCGCCATGATCTGATGTGACAGGAGGAGGATCTGTAGGAGAAGAGTGGTACTGAAGTGGATATAGTGTGACATTAAAAATTGCAACTGCTACCATTTTATTCTACAGGGTCCCCGAGTTCAGAAAATATGTAATGTTTTGAGGGTCTAAAGTAATCGCCAGGCGTAAAACGTGCATTTTAACATGTGTGCAAGAGAATAAAAGAATGGCAGGAGAGGGGTTAATAGGGATGCATAATGTCTGTTGATGATAGTGTATATATTTTTAGATATATTGAGTCAATTTCTCTTGCAGTCACATACTGGGGTTTCTGTATGTACAATTCAATGAGCTTGTTGTGGTATGTGTATTTTCTCATAGATACAAGAGCACTCTTTTCCAACTTGGATACTTATAGACGGGGAATGAAATGTTCTTTGCGTTTACTATTTCAATGGCATTTTTTATAATCTTGGTCCGAGGTGCATTTTCAATACGTCAATGGCTAAAAGCATTTATGTACAATGCAATCTACTGGTTTTCAGTTTACAGAGAATGGTTTTGAATGTGTTTTCTTCAATCCAGGTTCAGGTAAAGGTGAACAAAGTAAAGCCAGGAAAAGTTTAAAGACTTCCTATTCCTTCCGATTCCTATTCCTTACACTGACATATAAAAGTGCTGGTACTGATGGGTACATGATATGTGTTAAGCTGGCCATACACTTTACAACCATCGCAAGACTTTTGTCTTGCGATGGTTGTAAGCTAATTAAAAGCTTGTACGATCTGCTCATCGTGGACAGGCAGATCGTACTTGCGATCATCGCAAGTCCTCCCTGCTGAGGGGAGGGCTTCCGAAGACTGCAATGCTGAGTGGGAAGTGTGCGCTTGCACTCCCGAGAACGCCACTAACCGTAGGATTTTCGGCGGGTTTTCAGGCCTGCTCGGGAGACAAAAGACGTGCGACCGTACAGTAGAAACGGTTGCACGCCTACCATACACCTGCCGATTATCGTACGATCGGGGGATTTCCCGTGATTATCGTACGATAATCGGCATGTGTATGGGCACCTTAATGCTTCTATGAAAAAATAAAGAAAGAGTCCGTATACAGTGGGTGTTGCATCAGCAAGGGAGCCTTGCTGTACACTCTGGAGGGTGTGGTAGCAGGTACAGTATCAGGGTTATTCACTAAAGGGTGAAGAGTTTGGAGAAGGAAGGAGAAGTGAACAATCTAGGCCAAAATAGCTAATTTGGAAAAATTCTCCAATCCAGCTCACTTTCCAGTTCAGCTATATTGTCCTTAATTGTTCACTTTTCCTGCCTTTTCCAAACTCTTCACCCATCAGTGAATAACTCTATATGTGATTTTGGTGTGACAGGTTTCCTTTAATTGTAATTATGATACTACCCAGGGGAAAACTTGAAATTTTTGGCCCTGGGAGGCAGACACAACCTACTAGCTGTTTCATGTTTGGGACAGTTTCTAAAGAAGGTGTACCACAGAATGGCGGGTGTTGTCTTAAAGAACAGGTTCACTTGCTACACACCTTTTCACATACATATGCCAAAAATGCAGTAAAGTAAGGGATGAATTCTGAATAAAGACGTACATTATGAGCTGAGCAAGAAGATTGCTGTTCGGAAAATAATATGACACTCCCATATGAAATACTAACTAATATACCAAGCTGTTATCACAAATATTTTTTATCATTCAGCTTCCTTTAACCAATTGGATACAACACATTTCACAGTTGTGTGCTCTACCAGCATTTATTTATTTTGCTGGTCTAACATCTCAGATGTGCAAAAAAGTGAAGTTCAGATTTCCATCTGCCAGTTGCTGTGATCACAATTCTGAACCGGGTAGCAGGTGGCTATATACCACCAATCAGCTGTCATTGACTGTAGGTCCAGCTCTGTGTAAGGTCTAAGTGGGGGAGAATCTCCACCCGTATAGATTTGTACCCCCAACCCCTGCCTCCCTCATAAAGCCTCCCATCCATGTACCCCAGCCCAGTCCTCCCCTGATACATGGAAAAAGAAAACTTAACAAGTATAATGGTAAAAGGACTGTCTGGCAGGATTGTGGATGGTGTGTATGGGTCAGCAATTTTTTTTTCAGAATCTTAATACATTCTGTTCTGGGTCCTGGAGCCTGGGGGCTTTGTAGAGCTTTAGGTGGGATAAAGCCTCCATTCCTAGGTACACACCTTAACTGGTAGTCATAACTCATTATTAGTCTTAATTGACTTTTATATATGTGAGCTGACTGATGCTGTGTCTCACTCTCTGGCTTACGCTGCTGCTGGGTGAAAAGGCTCAGTGCTGACAGAACACTAAAAAGGAACATGTGATGCCTATTATTTTTGGGGAATGCATTAGGGGGTACTATGTAACTCAGGAACTGAAATAAGTTTACATAGTAGCTCATACAGGCAGATATTTCATTTTTTGGTGCTATGGACTTGTTGTGCATAGCCCTCTGGCACTGAACTGTGTTTGTTGCTGCCTTGCCGAATAAAAGTGCAGGACACACCTTCTTGGACGGTATATATTCATATTCTAGCCAAGCCATTCTGTAGCTGCACTCCCAATTAAGACCTGGATGAAAGATACATATTAAATGTAATCATTCAAGTGAAAAAAATCACAGGTCATTGTTTTCAGATCTTTCTTTAAATTCCATATTTTTTTCCTTTTATCTTCTTCTTTGCATGGAGAAGGAATGGTGAAAATGTCACCAAATCAATTTTTTGTGACCACTAAGGCATACTGATTTGAATGTCACAGTCAATCTGAAACGTGTAATTACACTTGCTGAAATTAAAGCACAATTGCCCTTTCAAAATGATCAAAGCACGATTGTGAAGATTTTAACCATATATGTTATTGCAAATATTGAAGTTTCACAGTGTATAATTATTTTTACAAAGTCATCAACAATGTAAAAAAGTAATTTTTTAAGAGAACCTGAAAATAAATGTAACCCAAAAACTGAATAGCATTCAGTAAATTATTGTGTATTATAAACAATTAAATGAAAAAAAAAAAATTCTGTTTCAACCCTTTCATCCTTTTTCATACACATTAGCACTGCATTTTCTGGGGCCTCTTTGCAGCAACTTCATGTTTACTTATAAGATTAACAGCAACAACTGCATGTTTTTCCTTGGGGTGGTCATTGACTGGGCCGGATTTACTCTACCTGCTGCCCCAAGGCCAGGTTCCGCAATGCGCCCCCCTCCCCAACAACCCCCCCCCATCAATGGAGAATGGCAACCGAGGCAGGGGTGGCAGGGTTAGAGTTTTAAAAAAATGATGTTTCTTTATTTTTTAAAACTTTTTTATCACTTTTTTATTTTTTTATTTTTAGTACTTTTTTACTTTTTATTTATCTTATTGTTTTACATTTTTGATTTTTTATAATTTTTACATTTTTTAAAATAATTTTTTCTTAATATTTTTTACTCTTTAATCACCTTTTTATTTTTTAAATTTAATTATTATGTCTTATTATTTTTTACCTATTTTCTTTATTTTTTATTTATTAAATTTTTTTCACTTAACTTTATTGCTATCACACAGGAGCTAACAAGCCCCTGTGTGATAGCATTTGGAGATGGCAGGTTCTGTGACAGGTGAGAGGGGAAAACTGCTCACATGAAGCAGCAGGGTTAATTTTAGGGGGAGGACGGAGCCAATGAGGAGAGAGGAGGTGCAGGGGGGGGGGAGATAGTCGGCGGGGGGAGGACAGACAAGCTGCAGTCTTATTACAAGTGATCTTGGCGACATCGCCGAGATCACTTGTAAACAAACAAGTAACTTCCTTACACGACATTTAGCCCTGCTTGCCCAAAGCAGGGCTAAATAAAGAAAACAACTGGGCGCCCGGAACTGCATGTTTCGGACGTCGGGGGATTCCACTCCGCTGCCACCCTACTGCTTTCTGCCACCCCAAGGCCGGGCCTCGTGGCCTTGTGGGATAATCCAGCCCTGGTCATTGATATATCTCACATCATGCAGGTATTCAACATTTTTACAGGGTGACTTAGCAACCAATTGATCCCACAATATGAAACAGCTCTTATTGTATATTATTTTTTAGGTCGGATTTCCTAATGGTCACAACAGTGTGCCATGCATGTGGATTTTGAAATAACATCAACATGTTGAAGTTTATATGAGATTTTAGTGACTGGATTTACACATAATTTAAAAAGCAATCCCATGCAAACAGATGAACAGTTAGTTTGAATATAGATGAATTGTTTATCAAGAAAACATTTTTTTAAATTTTGTTTAGCCAGTCTTAGGCTCCGTTCACACCTATAGTTTAGGTATGTTTAGGGATTTCTGTGTCAGTAATCCAGCGGGCTTTGCATTCCAATACAAGTCAATTTCCAGCGGGCTTTGCATTCCAATACAAGTCTAGGGAAATGGAAAAAAAATGGAAATAGGTCAAAAGCAGGTCAGAATGAGGTCAACTGCAATGAATTCTGAATGATCTTCTCTGAAACCGCAAACTGTTAACTGAAAATGTCTGGCTGAAGCCATTGACCCAACCCCTTATTTAAAGCAAAACTTTACTTAAAAACCTAAAGAAATATGAACAAGCAGGCTTTTCATTGCAGAAGGGACATACTATAAACTGTTAGTACAGCTATCTGCTTTGAGATTTGCAATGCTGTATGGCTACTAGATGGAACTGAGGAGCAAGGACATTTCCTAGGCATCTTGCTTCTAGTGGCTTTACAGTGCTGTGTATCTCCTTTGCACAACGAAGAAAGAGCTATGCAACTGTTATATAAATCAGCCCCTATGTCTTTTTTGCAATAAAACATTCTTACTTACGGCCTGGTTCACACTGAGCATATTGTCGCAGCAGATTCAGCCTGACCAAAAGCTTCACCGCAAAAAATCCCATTCATTCATATGGCCCCTGTGCACACCTAAGCGTTTTGTCGCAATAAGCAAAATGCCTGCTGCCGGAAAAAGTACATGAGCTTCTTTATGGCAGATCTCAGCTCATTTTGGCCCCATATATTCAATAGGACATGCTTGAAAACGTGTGTTGCAATTAGGTGTGGACGTTTTTACGCATGTATGTAAACAATAACAAAATAGACTGCTTGTGGCAGCACACTTGGAATGCCCTGGTTAAAAAGATTAATTAACTCCGGGCAATTGGGTCAGCCAATCAAAATGGCTGGAGAGAAGGTGAGTACAGTGGGAACTATTAAATGAGAACTATGAGGCAACTTTTTTTTGGCCATAGTTCTCTTTAGGTTCATGTGAGGACACATACCGCTGACCCAAAACTCAGTATATAGTGGACTATTGTCCCGTTATATGCTAAGAGTGCGGAGCCACCCCACAGCCAGAATGGATCCCGACAATACTGTAGAGATCCACCCCGCTGGCTGATTGACAGCTGGCTCTGCCCGCCCCCTCCCCGTCTGTTCCTCCAGTCAGTGCTGGAGAGGGGAGGTGGAAATCCCTGTGGGGAGCGGTGACTGTAGTCACTGCTCTCTGCAGGAGTGGATCGGAAAGTCATTGATTGGTGGTATGTGTTCGCTGCCTTCCCGATCAATGGAGCCAATCAGCGACAGATTCAGTGTCAAAGGTCAGCTTCAATTATGGGGATGAGTGTTTTTCACTCATCCGATAATTCTCCTTTAAACATATTTAATAAAATATTCTTCCAAAAAGAAGGAAACTCCTTCTGATTTTTTCTTTTCAATATCACATACATTCCAATTATTGTTACATACATCCATCCACGGGCTACAATAGCTATCCATGGACTTTTTGATCATCATCTAATTCATATTGTATTCTTCTCCTCTCATAAATTACATACATTGTTAAAAAGAAAAAATTAGCACCTTTCACAGATATTTTACAGCTCTATGCGTACAAAAAGCCAAGAAACATAATTCTATATAATCTTCTCATCCCAGCATTGTGGTCATGTAAAAATGCCTGGTCTATCATTACAACTGAAAATTAGCTGGATTCCTAGGCTCCTGATTAACGCCAAGCTTGGCCATGGAAGAGTGTGATAAAGTTTATTCAAAATGTTTATGGAGAACTGAATAATATGTTTGTGAGATAAACAGGTAAAGTGAACACAGCCTCGGGTAAGACTGAAAATCATTTTCTTTATGCAGCCACTGCTTTAAAAAATAATGTAAAATGCAACTTTCTTTTTATCATGAGACAGAGAGATTCATCCCATACTATGCAAGTGGGGTTTTTAAAGCACCAACACATTAAAATCATTACAAGTTCCATAAAATCAATTCATTTTATTCATATAAAAAGTATACACTGAGTGGCCAGATTATTATGACCACCCCATCAGTACTTGGTTGGGCCACGAGATGACTCCATGAGATAACTCCACGAGATGACTTCCTTGGGCCGCCTCGTGACTCCACGAGATGTTGAAAGGTGATGCGAGGAATCTGACATTGCACTGTTGCCCTTCTGTTGTCTTGTAACAGTCTTGCCACTCTCCGTTCTGCCCTAACATTGATTAGTCGCTGACGGCCACAATTCGCACGTTCAGACCCAGATTTTCGGCTGACAGTCCAGTCTTTAAACACTTTAACAACAGCTGCTCTTGAACATTTAACGAATTCTGCTGTCTTGCTGATACTCGCTCCATGGCTCCGAGCGCCAACAATCATCTCACGTTCAAAGGCTGTTAAATCGCGTTGCTTACCCATATCTTCAGAAAAAAAATCACTTCTACTGTTGTGGTAAACAACCTGCTTCCCTATTTCCAATGGTCTGGCCCTCTAGCAACTTTAGTGCGAAATTATAGCTAATTAGCCTACAAACGTCAGGTGGTCATAATAATCTGGCCACTCAGTGTATATACAAATTGAAATTGACACATAAACCTAATACTGACATTCACAATTTTACATGAGCCATTCACCACCTATGTAGCTCTATCATCTATAATCATTAACCTTAATTCAGATAGCATTGATCACAATGCCATTGACATGATGGCACAATTTTTACTTTTTTTTTAGGGGGGAGGGGAGGAGGGGTTCTGGGGTCCTCCTACAGATCCATACAAGACCCTCATCAAGGATTAAGGTACAATATAGATTTTGGGGGGTTCTCCATGGCATTTCTTGAAAAAAAATATCAGTCAGGGAAATGTAATTTAGCCGCATTTTTAAAATGCTGTATTTCATTGTATAGGTGTGTCACTTCACATGCAGATTTCAGGCATCTTCCAAGCATATTATTTAAATAAATTTCGCATTTTTAACATGTTACTGTAGCACTATTAAAAACGCTGCTCTCCATTGAACGGAATAAAATAAATTGCATTAGTACATGTCCCCTACAGTAGTGTGCAGCTACCCATGCCCTTTTGATTTTGGAGAGCCCCCATGCCATTTTGTTCCCAAAAAACCAGGCCAGCAGGGAAATGTCATTTAGCGGTACATTTTTCTTTTCTTCTTTGTAAATGTCACATTTGCTTGTGTACATTATACAGGTGTGTTACATCATAGGCAGGATTAGAGCTGAAATCTACCGTGTGTGGTCAATTCCAAGTTGTGGAATTGTGCCTAGGGGCATAACAGGCAGATGTCTATTGGGCAAAGCTTCCCCCGAGCCATTGTGTTCCCCAATCACATGGCTCAGGCATGGGCTGAGTAAATTACCCAGTCCACCCCCATACTGCCATCTTGGTCCAGGGCACCCCTGCTTACCTTCCAGGGGAAATCATAAAGAATCCCAGTCACCTCCCCTTGGATTTTGAGATATATTGTCCAATGCTATAAACTCTATACACACCTAAGATCGAAATTATGAGTCAGTGCTACATGTCTGCTAAGGGGGGTATAGTGGGGGGAACAGTGCAGATGTTAACATGATTGTAAACATTTTAAAGAATGTTTACAGTATTAATAATGACTGTAAAATTGTGTTTAAATATATTTAGGCTGTTATGGAATTTGTTTTAACATGCCACCTAAAAAGTACTAAATAGCCGGGAGAAAAATGAGAAATTGATCTCTGGTGACGCGGTGTCTTTAGAAGGTAGTCTTGCCCAGATTATATGCATGTCTAATTATGCCTTAAAAAGAACTGTTTTGGAAGACATTAAATTGGTGGATAAAATTCCTCTTTAAAGTGAAGCTCATGTTTTGCCCAGCCAGTGATACACATTCCATATTAAAAACCTTTTTTACATTTCATACTTTTTCAACAGTTTGCTCTCACACGCTCATTAAAAATTCTGTCATAGAGAAACCTAGAGAAACTTTTCCTCAGCGATCTACTGAACAATGTGCACACCGCATGTATCGAGAGAGGTTGTTTTTATTATATGCAATTATTGTTAAATTTTTCCTCTCGTCCCAGGTCCATAACTTGTAATTTTGTGGCATACTGTGTATATTGTTAGCAGTGCATGAGCAAACTGTACATGTAAAGAAATGAAATAAACTTGGAATAGGGTTTTAAACAGAGAGATTTTGCCTGCAGCGGTCCTGACAGCATGCAGATACAGCTTCCCAGGGTATGAACATCTGAGCTAATTAAAGGCAGTTCAACTCTTGGTCAGGAATTCTGTCAGAAGGTGGTGGAAAGTTGGCGGACCCATCAGGACCAAAATACCTTCGTTCTTTTAGTTTGTCTTTGCATTTGACATTTGATATCTCAGGAGGACACAGACCGGTAACAGGCTTCACGTGCACAGGTTCAGTTCTGCTTTTCATTTTTTTTTTCTAATGCAATATATTTAATGTGCAGATCAAAATAAAGCAATAAAAAAAATCTGTCTCTTTCACACTGTTTCACTCTCTCTGCCTTGTCGTGTGTGTTCTGGAATAGGTTTAGATATGCCTTTAAATGAGATTGCAATGGGAAAAAAATGTCTAATTGGGTAAGTTGGAAAAGTTGTCTGCATCAGCAGATAAGTGTTTGGACACTCTTATCTAAAAGGATTTAAAGAAATACGAGACCTGCCATTTTTTTGGACTTTCTGCTGAAAATGGTTGCTGCCTGGATATATTTGACTTTAATGCTTTGTAGGTCACTAGCCCAGAACCAGCATGTAGCAAATTAACTCAGGACTCATGATCCGCATACTTGTTCTTAGTCAGAGACTCTAAACACATTGAAGTCAGCAGATATGTAAGACAGCCAAGGAATTTGCACTTTCAAAAGAAGATAACAATGGCAATTAGGGATTTTCAGATACCAAGTACTGTACTTGGTACAAGTACAAGTACAGATACTTTTCCAGCTCCAGGACTAGACTAGAGAAAAATTCAAAAGTTAGGAGGCAGCTGTCATTTTTAAGGAGCATGTGGAGCTCCTGGGAATTGTGAATCCCCATTTTAATGCATTATTTTTTTTAATAAATATAAATAAAGGGATGCACAATACCATTTTTCCAAGTACAAGTACTGATACTTGTCCAAGTCCTCACAGATACAAGTACTGATACATTTTTGTTTATTGTCATGTGATAGTGTTTCTAAAACAATACAGACTAATGATTGGAGTTAGAGCGCCAGAGCCCAGTCACAGCTGTAACCGCTGCATCCCTGATAGTTCTCGTGAAAATGCCAAGTATCGGCACTACTACCTGGACATTCCTAATGGCAATCCACATATTTTTCTCAGTAACAGTTTCCTTAACCAGTTGACATCCGCGGTGTTAAACCCCCTTCCCATCCAGGCCATTTTTCAGTATTCAGCGCTGCGGTACTTTAACCGACATTTATTCCGTCATGCAGCGCTGTACTGAAATGAATTTTATACCCTTTTTTGGGGACAGATAGAGCTTTCTTTTGGTGGTATTTATTCACCACTGGGGGTTTTATTTTTTTACTATATTAAGGAAAAATTACCGAAATTTAAAAAAAAAAACAGTTTCCCCTATATTAAATGATAAAACATTTATTATTACCCAATTTTTTGGTAAAATATAAAAGATGGGGTCACGTCGGGTAAAAAGACACTAAACATGTCAAGCCTTAAAATTGCGTGCGCGCGCGAAACCTCAAAAAACGATAATACCCAAAATTGGCCATAGGCGACGCTTTAAAAGCTGTTACCGCTCATCAGTTTAGTGTTATCAGTGATTGATGGCCCTAAAATGATTGCTCTCACTGCGACGTTCGCGGCGATATGTAACATGTGTAGCGCAATTGTAATTTTTGCGCGCTGGGGCACCGGACGCGTATTTACGTTTATAGGCGCGTAAACGTGGGGGTGGGGGAGTTAAACATTTTGGGGGGGTTTTTTCCCCTTTTTTTATATGTGACTTTTATTTTATTTTACTTTTTTATGTGTTACTTTTATTTTTTTTTATTTATATTTATTTTTTTTGCACTTATTGGTATTGCTATTATATAGGGGGATAACAACCCTGGGGGGGGGGGTGCCGCGAACGAGCACATATAGGCGATCGGCGGGCTATGGACCCGCCGATCGCCTATATGTGAAACACCCGGTAACGGGTGTGTGCATTTAGCGGGTCTTTTCTGCCCGTGCGTGCCCGCTAGGGGGCGCGCGCGAGCAGAAAAAAATTGCCGTCTGGAGACGGCAACCCGCAGATGCTGCAGTGCCGTCCGTCCGTTTTTTTACTACGGGCGGACGGCAAGAGGTTAAAGTCATCTTCTACAATTTCCAATGTAAAAACCCTCCTTAAAGTGAACCTGTGCCCACACTATGGACATGGAATTATTTACATATTCCTAAAAAAAAACTAAAGCTAAACCTTTCTTTTTGACATTACTTCTCTTTTGGGTCACAGGTGAACATTCACTAATGTACTGCTATGTCCAATGTTAGCATATAGCTAAATGCTTACAGTCCACAGCCATATTGCAGCCGGGAAGGATCCCGACTATATCGTTTTGATCCACCCAGCTGCCTGATTGACAGCTGGCTCTGCCTCTCTAGAGCCAGAGTTAGCCGTGCTCACCCCATCCCCTGTCTGCCCCTCCAGTGAGCGCTGGCGGAACAGAGAGTAGGAAGGGGGGAATTCCTGTGGGGAGCAATGACTGATAGTCACTACTCTCTGCAGGGAGCGATCAGCAGTCACATAATTGCTCAGCTCTCGATCTAAAGCCACAGTGTCACATGCTGGCCCTAAGGTCTGATTCACACCTAGGCGGCATCATTTTGCGCATTTGTACGTGAATGTTCAGCTTGTGGTTATTTGCATGTTTTTTGCGCGTGAAAACTCACATACATGAAGATGTGCATTTGACTGTCAGCTTAAGAAACATTGCAGTCAATGAAGGAACATGCCAACATTCTTCTGCCTCTCGTTTTCTGGCGTTTCCATTGACGTTTCTGGACCTGCTGTGTATTAAACTAACTATAATGTAGGGTGTGGTGTTGCTACTAAAGCACAGAGCAAATACATACTCCATGTTTTTTCCAACACTTAGTCTTGGGATATTGTTTCAAAATAAAAAGTACAGAGGATGCATAGAGAACCATCACTTCTGATGTCACAGGACTCATGCTGCCCATTTGTTTACATGCCATTTGAAGACACTGAGCTGTTAACAATTAACAATATTTAACAATAATTTAACAATATTTATTTTTAAATAATAAAAGACTTTAGTTTTTTTGTTCAATCAAAGGATATTCTCACAGTGTGGTGTTTTTATTTACTCTTTGCTTAACTAATTGATGGGGTAGGGGTAACATGGGTACCCCTTTCTCATCCACAAGGGGATCATCTGGGAAGAGGGGATTCTGTTGCTTTGGCGGACTGTTATCCCCACTGCGGATGTGTATTCGGCTTAGCCGAGCTGAAGCATTTGCATTCAGCTCGGCTGTTTACTTCGGCTGCTGTACGTGCTATTGAGAATAGCGTGTAAAGCAGCCCTTCTGTTGGGGGTGGGGGTGGGGGGGTTTGAATAGTTTCTGCAAGCGAAGCTCTTTAGTGAATAACCCCCATAGTCTTTTAAATTATAGTAAAAGATGGAAAGTCAGCGTGTGAGCTACAGATAAGAGAACACAAATATACAATCACTAGCAATCTTATCTGCACCATAGTGATCACGCTCTATCAGTCACATAAAAAGATGCTGAAGCTCAAATTGTCTCATGTCAAAAGAGGACATTTTAATGAATGACAGCTAAAATGTTTGGAAGGGCAAAGTGCCTATATCAGGGCATTTAATTAAAAAAAGAATGAGAATGAACTGTGGGAATCACTCAAGGCATGCAGATCACACCGTTGCTTAACATTCTTATGCTCTCTGCTTAAAATCCCTGAGGAAGAAAGAAATGTACCTTTAGAACGCATTGGAATGCATCCTTCCAATAAAATGTTCTTTCACATTAGGATTAGCCTTTAGGCTTGCAATCCATCTTGCACTCGGTTGTTTTATTTGAGTATTTCATGCTTCATACTAGGGATGCACTAGATATAATTTTTTTCAGTATTGCTTTTCATAGCAATACTGATATTTAGATTTCAATGCTATTCCATGCTTCATGCTGTTTAGCCAGCTCACTGCTGATTGGCCAGGAAGCCATCATTGCAGCCAATCAGCATGGAGGCCAATCAGGAAGCTGGGCGTAAGGCCATTACCCGCAGCCCTGCTTCCTGATTGGCCAGTAAGCCGGCTCCATGTTCCCTCATGGCATCTTCCCCATGTTCCCTCACTGTACTGCCAGTCAGAGGAAATCTCCATCTCACTGGAAGTTCTGGTATTGGTGGGTAGGTATCGGAGCATTGGGCGAGTTTTCGGTATCAGTGCATCCCTACTTCATACCATTCCATAGCTATTTTTAAAGGAAACCTGTCACAAACATGGTCAATTCAAACTAAAAATATGATAAGTTTACCCAGCTAGTAGATCCAGAGGTTTGGCCATCTAAAGATATATTTGCATACTGATCTTTCCTCTAAAACTCATGTTTGGCCTCTCCCCTTCTTTTATCTTGAACCTCACTATTGGTCAAGGAGCCTTCCAATGACATTAAGACCACCTTCACGCCTGGCTGGTGTGTTGCATTATATTACACATGTTACAAAGTTTTTTCACGTGTGTTGCGGTAAGGCAACATTTTAATTTTGAAAAGGCTACCAGTACAACATAATGCATATCAAAGGAATATTTTTTTCAGTGCAGAGCACCGCAATGCACAAAGGGTTTCCAATCTTACGTTGTGGCATGTTATAATGCATAGGTGTGTTGGTGAG
Organism: Nanorana parkeri; assembly: GCF_000935625.1. Taxonomy (NCBI): domain Eukaryota; kingdom Metazoa; phylum Chordata; class Amphibia; order Anura; family Dicroglossidae; genus Nanorana; species Nanorana parkeri. The sequence continues at coordinate 2,956,006 of NW_017306307.1, forward strand.
GTGCGTTGGGATGCCACTCATAATGTGCTCTTCCGTGGGTTGCGATAATGCATAGTAATAGACATGTTACTGCAATGCATTAGTGTGACTCCAGTCTAAAGGTCACATGGAGTGATTTAAGAAGCATGGGTGTGACAGAGCTTGACATTTATATTACATTTGAGATTTTAATTCCAATATCCAGTACACAAAATATTGTTGCACTTGTTTTTAGTGTTCTTTTTATTTTCATGTAGAAAGTAATTGATGTTCCTAGAACAATTGGAGCTCCTAGAAAGCTTTGAAAGCAGTGGGGTCATCATAACAGCCAGACGACTACAACTATAGAAAGAGGTCAACAAAAACCCCTTATATTTTTCTCAGGAAAGGTTTACTTTCACCTTTCATTTTGAATCTTCCTTTCCTTTTTTTGTCATTACAAATTAAGAAAACCAAATCATCTAAAACAACAAACAAATCTACAACCTCCACGTACACAAAGCGCAAGAGGTGCAATACATTTTTTTTGTGTTTATGACAGATAACTGACAATTGATCCCTGGAAGAAAGAACCAACTTCAAATTTATTGAGCAATGAACATAAAAAAATAAGGAAAATCAATCACTGCCTGCCAGGATACAATTAACCTAGATAAATAACAACACTGTTAAAATGTAAATACGCAAAGGCTGTGATCTATGCTGTGGCTTCTGCTTTTGCTTCTGCTGCAACTTCATGAATAATAATAAATCACACTCCCTTCACATGATCCTTGAATTCTCGAGTATATTTATTTTATTAATGTATTTATTTACAAGCACTAAACTAGGTGGCTTTTGATCTGTGATGACCATATTGATGTATTATTTATTGAGCTGTGTCGCGATAAAGCCCTGGATTTTGTTTCCTTAGTTTGATGTACTCAGAGAGCTGACCTACAGGTGGGTTTAATGCCTGTAGAAGAATACTCACCAGGTGAGGCTCTGCCATCGTAATTACACACATCTCCCAGCAAGCTTTACCAAAATGCATGCATAACCGGTGATCATAAAGAATTTATACCGAGGTGTTAAGAGATGATTTGAGAATTCCATTAAATGAAACAACTCTAATCATCCACAATAACATTGCATACATTATTAATAAATCTAATCAGTAGTCTGAAATTGCTCACATAAAGTATTTATCAGTTGGCCAGCTTGATGTAAAATTGTTTGCATGCAACATGACTACCTCACAGTATGGAGGTGTGCAAGGGCGATCTAAAATACAAATATTAGTCATGCAAATAGCATTTCTTTGAGAACGTTGTTTGTTTTAGATAATGTTTACATTTATTTAAAAAAAAATCAAAAACTTAAATTGTTTTTGCATTTATTATTTGCTGTATTTCAAAGACACAGTTATATATATAACTAAATATATAATATTATGATTCATATTTTCTGTATGTTTTATATTAATATTAAAGTATTATAAAACCATACATAATGATATACAACGTTTTGTTATCATACAGTAATACATATAACTTAAATGTGCATATAAATGTAAATCATGTAAAAAGCAAACAAAGACATGAGGCACTGTTAATTAACATCTTACCCCATGTCAGGGGCTGACTGGCAACTTTTAGCCCAGGGGGCAGGTACAACCCAGAGGCCCAATGGTAGTGTGAATGGTTGGGAGATGTGAGGACTCCTAGCAAGTCCTTGAAAGGGGTGACTGGCTTTAGGATGGTACTCTCCTCCCACTGGGCTCCCTGCATGGTTCTGGCCTTACTCCGCTCCATGTCTGGGACTTAGGGACTCTCGCCCACTGTAGTCCGCTGCTGGCTGTCCATGCTTATGGGCAGTGAGCTGTGGGAGGATAGTGGGAGGGGCTGGATAGTGTCAAAGTCAGTGTTCTATAATTTTTCTCGATCCTATACATTTTCTCGACTGTGTCACTTCCAGTGGGGCCGAGTCATCCGAATCGGGTGTTTTCATGACCCCCTTTCTTCATGACATGTGCACCTGGAAGAGACGCGGTCAAGAAATTTATCGGTTGAGGAAAATTAGAGCACACTGGTAGTGGAGGGATGCCTCGTTAGTGTTGTGCGCGTGTTCGACTGCTGTGACCCTGGTAGTTCTGCCACTAACTCTGAGCTGTAGAGGGACTACAAATCTCAGCACAACAACAATGTAGAATAATACCATCAGCTATGGAGGACTATAAATCTCAGATATACATTGTACAGCAATGCAGAATGGCATTGGCTATAGAGAACTACAATTCCCAGCAATACCATTATACAGCAATGCAGAATACCATCAGCTATAGAGGACTATAAATTCCAGCAATACATATTACAGCAATGCAGAATTATATGAAACTACATACTCTGTGTTCCCCATCCGATGTCTCCAGGGTCTCAGGTGGGCTGTGCGGGCTCTCACCAGGGGTCCAGAGAGTTTCACAGGTGAGTGTGTGTGCAGCAGAGGCGGCTCCCTAATTTGGCTCACACGTGGCCAATGCGGACTGTCAGGTGGTCAGTGCGGGCTCTCTGCTGGAAGTGTGGCGTGTGTGGAGCCGTGAACAGGGCCAACTAATCAAAAGCCGATTAATCGATGATTGAAAACATTGACAACGTTTTCAATCATCAATTATAACCGACTTAGTCGATTCATTTTTGCAGCCCTACATTCATCCCTGATTTCTGGGGACAGTCCCCGGATTGAGGAAACCGAGACCGTCCCCGGACAAGTTATGTCTCCGGGAACATAAAATAAACAATTTTTTAAAAATACTCACCTGATCCCTGGATCCACCGACAAGCACAGCCTCCCGTCTCCCATGCTGTCAGAATATGCATAGAGCGTGTGCTACCCGGATTTTGTTTTAAAAATGTTGTCACCCTTCCTTGGCCTTGTGGTCTGTGGGAGCTCCTTGGACCCTGGTTGTGGGGGGGGTCTTCTGTGGCCGTAGCTGCAGTGGCTCCCTCCTGCGATATGCTCCATCTATGTTGTTGAATATGATATTTGATGTCATATTTTTATGTCATATTCATATTCTTGTTCTTAGGGTGAAAAGTTTAAAAGAGGAAAAATAGCTTCCGTTCTTGCTTGAAACTCATAAATGTGTTTAATTACAAAGTTACAAATGATTACAAAATAATAGCATAAAACTAAAGTATAGAAATATGTAGATGTATTAATAAGTTCTTGTGTTTAAAATGTTAGTCTCATGTCTGTGTGTCTGTGTGTCCCTCCATGACCGCGTGTGTCTGAGTGTGTGTCCAGCCAGTCAGTGTGTGTGTCAGTGTGAGTCCTTTGTGCTCCAGTCCCCCCCTCTCCTCTCCGGCCATCTAGGTCCAAGTGTAATCTGAAACTTTAGACAAACCACAAGGTTTCAAGGGGGAGGGGAATAGAGGATTCTTGTGTTGAATGCAATAATACATTCTAATAAACTATATAATGTTACAAATACCAATATTTATACATAATACAATGTTCTTTCTTATATGAATAACTTAATCAAGAAATATTGCAATAAAGAGATATAATACATACTTTGTAAACACTTCATAAACTTTGATTTAGAATATTTCACAGTCTTTCTTGATAATAAGGAATGTGGGAGGTTCTAAGCATTTCTGCTTGATCAGTAACAGATGTATAGCAAATACAACCTGAACCACAGACTCTAATCTCATTGCGTATATTCCCATACTGAACAAATGTATATATAGATTCCTACCAGACCTAAAGGGTCTGGTATGAATTGTGGGGTAACCTCACGCTTTTTTTTTTCATCTTCTGCAGACTGCCTGCAGGTTCCCCCCAATTCAAAAAAAAGCCTGATGTTCCCCCCAATTCATACCAGACCCTTTAGGTCTGGTAGGAATGTTAGGAGAATGCCAATTCAAAAGCAAAGGAAAAAAAAAAACGTTAAATATTAGTTGACTTGGCCGGGATTTGATCCTAGGATGTTAGCAATGGGAATCCTTTGCTCTAACCTCTACACTATAGCCTCTGTACGCTAAGCATAGATGTGTTGTAGAGGTAAAATGGTGTCAATGGTGCAACGAAATTCGTCCAATAACGAATTTCGGGAAATCGGGAATTCGTCTTAGCTGTAATTCGGAATTCGGATGCATCCGAATCTCCGAATTTCCGAAAATTCGTCCAAAACGAATTTCGGAACGAACCGAATCGCACATGTCTATCACTTATGTTCATCACATGCATACATAATCCCTATATGAATAATACCCTTTAACATATGTCAATAAATAGATTAATTTGATCTGCATTTGGAGTGCCGGTGTCCCTATTTCTATACATGGTTGGGCTTGGTTCACACCACCAATAGTGATGTGCACTTGAAAAAAGTATGGCATGAAGTACTTTTTTTACGCACACAGCAGTGAGATGTGGTACAAAAGTACTGCAGTGAGCCCATAGAACTGAATAAAATGTTGCATGTGACATTTCAATAAAGTTCTACAAAAAAAAGGAAAGAGTGCGATGCGGTTCGATTGAGTGCATCAGCACTGTTCGGGGGCATGCACACCAGCAGCCATACCTGTGAGACGTGTTGCTACCATCAACCTCAAAATTATCTTATTTTGTTCCTAAAATGGTCCATTTTCTCAGTTTAAACATTTGATATGTTTTATATTTTCGATTGTATTGCTCGAGTCACATCCTTCACTCCCCTCAGTGCCCGCAAACTCAGCGTTATATGTAGGAGGCGGCATGCTGCAATGTAAGTTTTTTTATACCATGCCCTGCACACAAAACACACAGCTTTTTAATGATAATTTACGCACCAAGTGTGGTATGTAAATTATTTTTTTCCTGGAGTTTTGGCTTTAATATTTATTATAACATTTATGTTTTTATTTATTATTTACTTTAATAACATAACATTACATATCTTTTTTTATATTGGTAGTGGTGCAAAACATAATAGTTCTATAGAGTTGAATTTATTTGAACACTTTTTTAAAGCAGATAAAAATAATAATAATAATAATACTATTACTATTATTATTATTTCTTTTTACATAGCAATTTTCTCTTGGAAAATTAATGCTTTTATAATAATAACTATTACTATTTCTTTTTACATAGCACTTTTTCATGGAAAATTAATGCTTTTGAAGTACAGGTGTATGTGTTTAGGACTCATGCAGTGATAATTGTTGGAATTAGGAGAGATAGCTTAGGAACATTAGATCACCATCAATCATTACTGACACCAAAAATATGTTCAGAAAGCCAGAGATGAAAATAACCTAATTTGGGGCTATTTTAATTTAGACTATTAATATTTTGGGGGCAGTTGAAACACATAGGTGAGGTGAAACTCCATGAAAGCAGCTAAATACACAGTTTAGCAACATATTTGTAAACGGTTTTAACCTCCATAGAATCTGTAATTCTGACCGACCAGTCTTGTGATACTGCCACCCCTGCTAGATAATACAGCCAAGTTGTGCACTCCCTGAGATCTTCGTACAGGTTACACTGCAGTGAAGTAGTACAATCTAAGCTAGAACTTGCCTCAGCCTGTGATTGCAGAAAGAAGGTGCAGCAGCACATTGATGAGATTGTCCCTCTGCTCTCTTCACCTGTCAGGATGCCCTTGGTTTTAGATGTGCAACACTGTGCAATGAGTGTGACAGGCAAAAAGTGATGCTTCCCCACTTCTCATCCTTCGGAGTTCTTTCATCCCCCTCAGTCAACCAAATCATGGATGCTTTCCTGCTTGGGAAAAAATTATGCACCCCAGAATTCTATCTGCATCTCCCCTGCTTAGTCACATTGTTATAACATTTTGGAATCATCTGAAATGAGCACCCTCAATTTATTTTATTCTTTTGTAGTGACATTAAAGAGGTGCTGTTACCTTGCCTATTCAGGCTGCAGTAACAGTGTAAAAAACCCACATTGACTAACTTATACTGACCATGCCAATGCCCCCTACCACTACTTATTTTATTGGAGCCTGTGACAATACCCTGTGCTTTTGGGTACGAGGGAGCATGTGACCTCCTCCCATGTGGCAGTACTGGAGTCTATGAAAGGGGACATGATATTACCACTTCCACAGACACTTGGGATTTTATTGCCACCTGCAATGATGGAAGGAGCTGCTGAGGAGTGCATGGCAAGGTAAGTATAAACAGCTAAGGTGCCCCTTTGCACAGACATTGTCACTTTGCCTGAATGGGCAATGGCCCATGCCTCTTTAAAGCAAACATCTTTTAGTAAATTTACAATATGGATCAGTAATACTGTATATTTACAGTAAGTTAGGTGATCATATTCCATCTTCATCACGTCTTTAATTATTTTAGTCTTTCCTCATAACTGAGGTCCTTGTGCCCCCTATTAATTAGATACTCTCCTCTGGATTATTTCCATCTTCCACCACATCCTTTTTGTAAACTGGTGCCCAAAAATGGTGTAATTGCTATGGAGCTATTTGCATCAACCATGTCAATTTAGGGAGAAAGAGGTTTGGTTCTTGGGCATGGACACAGTTTCCTGTCACCATTCACACCATGACGTTGCACAAATGCACATTGCAGTGATGCGTGATCATGGGTGTTTGTTTCCCATGTTTTCAAAAGGATGTCACCTGCATTTAAGTGAAATCAACAAAAGTTCATGTATTAATAGAGTACTGTCATTCGTACTGGAATGACAGCACTCCATTAATAAACCAGGATTTCAAGGTACATTCTATAACGGTAAGGAGTGCAGCAAGACACCTATATATTAGTTATGTTTCCCATGTTTAGCGCACATCCCTATTCATTTCAATTGGCTCCGGAAAGTGCATCAAACATAGGAAAGTAGTGCATGTAGCAAAATCAGTGACTTGCATTCTGTGTTTTTTCCCCCATTATTAAATGCCTGGCTGCATTTGGGGTGTCATTAACTAGTATTGGCACTGCAAGTGCGTTTGGCTTTTTCATGTGTGCCATAAACGCACGTTAAAGTGCATGGGTTTTCACCCACTTGGCGCACGATCACAGAACAAGATGCTGTGAACGAAACCTAACTTCTGCACAAAGAAAAGGAAAATGTGAGCAAGAAAAACTTGAAATGTCATGTTTTATAATACTGTTATGTTTATATGATTTCAGGTTATGCATCTACTACTTGAAAGCAGCATTATTTTTAAATTTGTACAGTAATTATCAACCAAACCTCAAATTTGTAACCTAATACTACATTTTGCAGTCTTATATTTTTGTTCACGAGTAATTTTGTATTAAATAATTAAATTTACTTTTTTCACAACTGATGGCAATTGTACGATATTAAATTCCTAATTATGAAGTAACATAACATAATATAGATGTTGCAATCAAGTACAGAAAGAAGAGCAAACATAGATTTGCAATGACAGATTAATATACATAATAATAACTTGCTGATCATTTGTGGATATTTACAGCAAACAATAAATAAGAAATCAACATTGAGGTAAAAATAATAAAAAAAAGTTGATACGTCGTACATCTCATTTCAAAGCTGACTTAACTGGCATGGGATTTACAAAGTGTGACAGATACATGTAAAAATTAGGTTTGATGTGTTGGTACGTGTAAACCTGTGATTTAGATTTTTTAGCTATATTGTACATATAAATGTCAGTGGATGTGAACATTACAATCAATCTACAGACTGCAAGAGGTATTAAAAAAGATGTTTGGTGGGATAATTAAATCTGGCTACACAATAAACTAGCCCTAAACCCAATTAATCTTTAACAATTTAAAGTCTGATTGAACAGTAAGTTTAAATCAGCTAAGTACATTCCAGATGCATCAACACAAGGGCAAAAGTCTTAATGTTTGTTTTCTTTAGAAAGCAGCCACTGCTGACAAGTCTGTTCCCTGCCAGTATGCTATAGAGAAGAACTATTGCTCTCTTTCTAGAAGCAGAGGTCACTCTGCAGAGGTCTGACATGCCCCCTGTTGAGTCACAGGTACAGCTCTCCAACAAGGAGGCAGCTACTCAATTGGAGAAGAGGAGCTGTGAATACTGGAACCTGCAGGGAGCCAGCCTTTAAGACAGAAAATAATGTACATAATGCTATTACATGCTCCCTAGACTTAATGGGCATAAACGTGGAAGGGTGAGGTTCCCAAATATAATTTTGGTAAGCTGACCAGAGTTAAGCTTTAAGATAAACACTGCAATAGTAACTAAAAATTTGAACTTAAGAACAATACACCTCAGCATTAAATATCACCCAAAATGTTTGCTCCGCACCTCTGAAGACCTCCTGCTCTCTAGCTCTCTTGTCACCTGCTCCCACGTTTGCCTCCAAGACTTCCCCAGAGCCTTTCCCATCCTCTGGAACTTCCTACCCCAAACTGTCCGCTTAACTCCTACTCTGTCCACCTTTAGGCGATCCTTGAACACTCCATGGAAAACTTCATGGAAGCCTATGGAAGCTCAATATAATAATTGTCTTTTTATCTCTTCCATTAACTCATCCCCCCACAGTTATTATTTTTGTATCACTCTCCCCTCCTACTAGATTGAGAGCTCTCACAAGCAGGACCCTCCTAGCCCTCCTGTACTGAAATTGCATTGCAACTGTACTGTCTCCCTCCATTCTGTAAAAAGCTGCACAGACTGTTGGTGCCATATATATCCTGAATAATAATAATAATAATAATAATAATAATAATAA
>NW_017306307.1:2964999-2976253 GCF_000935625.1 Nanorana parkeri
CCTATACCTAACAGGTAGGAAGTCTGCCAACATATGGGACACAAATTTTATTTTTATTTTCTATTTGCTAATGTAGCAGAAAGGGAGACCTCTTATGAATCTACAAAATGTTCAGCTTATTCTGACTGCCACAATGGCAATCCAGCACCACACTATCAGCGCAATGTAGGAGAAATAATAATAACCATAATAATAATAATTATAAACCTGACAATGAGATATCAAGGTCTTAAGGGCTTTGTAATTTGCAGCTGCAAACAGAATATTCACACAGTTGGAGGTTGACAAAGTATTAATTTAAAATAGTAAATATGTATACGCATTGTGTTGCAAAGGTGCTTGAGTTCCTTTATCTGTTGTAAATCATCACATACTTTAAGTGGACCTTTCAGTAACTTTACAAGTCTGAATACATTCCTGACATGTCACAATATACAGCAACTACATAATCTTCTTAAAACAACCTTTACCTTTTATGGCTACAATGCAGTTCTTAAGCTTCAATCTAGTGACTTTGTCATCAGGAAGAAGCATTTCTTTGTTTCCTTTTCCCCAGTGATCAGAATAAAACTTTGTCATTTTGTAGCAAATCACAGGGTGAGAGACTGTATAGTGGCTGATCTGTTTCAGACATCTGGGAACACAATTAAGAACTGCACAGGTTCCAGAATGTATATGCTTGTGTCATCTCAAGCATCTCAGTACAGGAAGTAAATGCTGACCCTGGAAGATGCCTGAACAAAAATGATGCTGTTTTTCTGGGAAGAAAATCAGATGAGGGCACTGTGAGGGGAGTATTGTAATCTCTGAGAGAGTTAATAAATACCTGCAAGTGTTTTACTTAAACATTACTTAGCATGCATGCACTGTACATGAAAAAAGTATATTTTAATTTCCACCAAGTGAGCTATGGCTGAAAATGACCACCTGAAGTACCCACAAACCCTCTTGGCCTGACAAATGAACTCCAGGAAACCAGGGTATTTTTTTCCCCAAAATATTTTATTGTGTTATATACATATACTGTATATAGCAGTATCTGAAGGATAGAGAACACCATAATTAAAATACAAAGCTTAGAGCCACGACCTGGTATGAAATCAGAATACAGAAGGTAAAAGCCTTAAATGAATACAGAAGGTAAGAGCAAAACATGCAGAGCAGGAAAAGATGAACGAGGAGGACATGTAGGAAACAATTATCTATATGTTGGAGAATAGGTTCTTGCCCAATGCTATCGACCGTAACTGTCTCCCCTTTAAGTTGTTATAACAGACCAAGTCATGGTAATAGTATTATAAAATAGGCAATACCTAAACAGTAAACAGTACAACCTCGACTTACCTGCTGCTGCAATCTCACCCCCATGGAGCAAGCCCCAGCGAGAAAGGAAAAAAAAAACCAGAAGAAAAAAAAAACAAAAAACGGAGGCAATAGCATATCCCTCTAGCCTTCCCACTTCAAATCATGAAGAGTAGGCAATATAGGGACTAGCTAGAAAGTCATGAGATACCAGGGATTCAATCCAATCATATTTTGGCTTTCACATGGGGTGATAAAGTCTGGACTAGGGTATCAAAGTTCAACCCCTCCTGGAATTGATTTTAATTTATACAGGAAGGGTTAGTCGACCCAAAGAGTAAACCATGGTATTTTGTGATGAACCACTCCCCCATATGGTTATAGATATGTGCCAAGCAAGGAGCGCATGTACATTTTCCTTGACAAAAAGCAGCCAGTAGATTTGTACCATTATCATACACAACCATGCCTGGCTGAAGATGGCATGGTGTCAGCCACCTTTTGGCCTGGGCCTGCAGAGCTGTTAGAAACTCTGGTCCAGTGTTGTTCATGTCCCCCAGAAAGCAAAGCCAAAATCAGCTGTCTATCTAGCTTCTCTTCTTTGACACCCCTGGATACTTGAGCTCAATGTTGGCTATAGTGCAGAGGCTGTACCAGCATCAATGTGCCATCAATGAATACCTTTGCAATTATGGCAAAGGGCAGGCTCTGGGCAGCTGAGGTTCTTTTTATCATGTCAAAGGCTCATTATTCAGGATGTGTGCAGCATTGTGGCACCCTTTGAGGAGGCAACCAAAATGGTGAGCTGCAACAAGGCAGGTAATACACTCTAATTTGTATTTTAAACCAAAACTCCAGACATTTGTTTCTTTTAAATGTGTGATGTAAAAGCAAGTTAAGTATCAGGAGGTGCATACCACTTTAAATATTGCTGTAATTTATTTAATATTTACACATTCATTCAGGCCAGATAGTATAACACTCTGACAACCACACTGCCCTTTGTATGCCCACCTCTCCCCTTGCCCATTCACAGAATGCATTGTATTCTATAAACAATTCACAAAATACACAGCATTTTGCTGAAAGACAAGGGAGAGAGGAGTCAGACAAACACTGCTGCTTCTGTCTATTAGAGTTGTCGCTCTCATAGCCACAGTAGGCGGGATGTATAGAAAGATGCTTGATATCCAGCCCGAATGAATATGTCCATATTAAAGAAATGGCAGCAATACTTACAATGGCATGAACATCCTGAAACTTAACTTTTTTTTTACACTGCAGGTTTAAAAAAAAATAGCCTGGCGTTCTTCATTAAGATAAAATCTACCTCTTCTGTCTTTCTTAAATGATGGCCTAAAGAAGCTGCTTACATACTGTTGAGTCCTTGTAAAATTGTTGTGGCTGTTGTCTCAGATAATGTACTCTAAACTGTATTTCAAGATATGACCTGCCTTACCATAAAACGGTTGTGCCACTGCCAATTTATATGATAAGGGCTTCAACTTCTGAATCTGTTGTGGTTTTTTTTTGCCACCAGTCAATTCAAGTCTACTGTATCCTAAAAATAGATAAAAATATTCCTTCCCCAGATTAATTCCCAGGTTGCAACAATGACGTTGGATAATCTGTGTGACATTTACATTCATTGAAAAAGCATCAAATGTTCACATAAGTGAAATCAATGCCATTTGAATTTTTTTTGGCAATCGCAACCCTGTGAATCGGACACCATCATGCTAATTTGTGTCCTTATCAACCTGACTTAATATTATCTCCATGTTACACTAACAATATATGCAAGCCCCCCTTTTTCCCTTTGTGCATTGCAATTTAGCGTTGAAAGGGGAATAAAGATCTTCTAAAGAAAAAAGTAAAAGGCATGCATTCATATATTCAGGCATACATTCACTTTGAACTTTACCATTCTGCGACAGTACAATCATTTTAATCAGCGGACTTTGTGGATTATATTTTGAGGTAAATATATGGGGGGTGTTTTTTTATATTTATTCTCAATAAAAACCATGTAACTAAAAAATATATTAGGGATGCACCGATAGATTGGCCGCCGAAAAAAGACAGCCAGACAGCCAGCGCTGTCACAGCAGGCTGTGCTCTGCTCGCTCACTGACACAGGAAGGAGAGCGAGGTACAAACACTCAGCGATCACTGATCGCTGAGTGTTTGTAAATAATTGAGGACATAGTATGTATACAGTGTCCTCAATTTTGAATGAATTGGAGAGATCTACATCAACTCCTGTTGATTCATGATTGCGGTTATAGCAAACACACTCTTTGCTCATGTTATGAATGAACAAGAACAGAGGAATAGAGGATTCCTGTTCATTTGTAACTGGAGCTGCAGAAAAATAGATTGAGGAGTCTGTGTCCTCAGTCTCTTTTTCTATTTTAAAAGGGAAATATCAGGGGTCTAGACCCCCAATATTTCCCAGAAGCCCCTAAAAGTAAAGTAAAAATATTTAATAAAAATTAAGAAATACATAAAAATAACATATAACAAAAATTAAAACATTTATAAAAATAAAAGTGAAATATAAAAATATGGAAAAAGTTAAAATAAAAAATATTTTCGGTTTCGGCCTGACATTTTTTTTCATTTCGGTTTCGTTTTGATTTTGAAATTTTAACATGGGAACAAAAGTAGCCACCCTCCAGAAGAAAGGACAGTGTCAGCACCAATTCAGAGATAATTTGAGGATCTACAGCTAAGTGATGCATACAAAAGTTACATTGTTAACAGTTTAGGTACTTGAATACATTTTTAAGATTTAACTCCTGAGTTTAGTGTCACTTTAAAGTTCTATCTGTTCTGAATTACAATACAATTGTAATACAATACAAAATAAAATAAATCATAATATTTTAGGGTAGATTACAAAACCTAAAAGATATAACATGCAGAATACAGACATTGCTGAAACAAAAAATGCTCTTGGACTCAGGGACTTTTAGGGAAGAAAAGACCTGGGCACTCAGGTCATTCATTAATTAATAATTTACATATATGACCAACTATGTTATGGGATTAATTTGCAAGGCCATCCCTAATCTACCCCAAAGTCTGCAGAGCAGGAAAGTAATGAATTCATTGGTTTTCAATATTCCAATTGCTCTACGGGTGTAAGAACTACTCCCTTGGGGGAAACAAATGATTATCCAGTATAGAAATCATAGGTGACAGGGAACATTTAACCATCTTTGGTATCTAGAGCAATCAGAGTTCTCAAAGTAGCTCCATTTCTTGAATTTCTGCTTTCTAACATATCAGACCATGGATCAGCTTCCAAGAAACAATCCGAAGACATTGGTTTCAGGTATACCCGCTGCTCAAAATGAGATCAATCTACCATCCTATAAAACAGGAGCTTCTGCATTTGAGATAGCCATCCTGCTGAGTTGTTTAGGATGACACAAAACCTCAATTTTAATCCTTGGTGATTTATTTTCCCAAATAAAATGAATAAATAAAGCTTTCAATTTACCAAAAACGAGACAGAGGTCTTGAGGGCTTTGTAATTTGCAGCTACAGACAGAGTATTTACACAGTTGGAGACTGAGAGGTATTAATTTCAAACAGCAGATATTTATGCAAAATAAGCTGCATAGGTGTTCATATTTATTTAACTGTTATGGTAGCAGCAATGCATGACATACAGATGGATCAAGACTGTATGTGGTCACATATAGCAACCTTGACTTTTTACTGCAGTCAGGGGGCAGAGGGTATTTTTTTAATCACCATACTAATATCAAGAGCTCTAAATGGGGATTGGCAGAACAGCTTTATACTAATATTGTCATGTAAGTAAGTGGACATGCTCACTGCAGACCTTGGTTTCTGTACTGATCTAGAGGTTTAATGTAGCAGTAAATACTGTAGATATAGTGGCACACAGTTTTTAAGTATGTGTATTGTCCTAATTGTTGCCCACATATTGTAAAAAATGCTCATTATTGCCAACATATACTGTAATAACAATTATCTGTTTTTAGCCCAAGTATTTCCCTGAATGCCAATGTTTTGCTTGTTCATTGTGAAGTTAGTGGTTTTATTGAGATGACAGTAGTATATGCATACAGTATTACTATAATTCAGTGTCCCCACTCCTCCCCTGGAATCTCACTGACTTCTAAAAGTTGATGTATGAAAAGTTCACAGGTATGATGATGTGACAAGTATGATGATGTGACTTGTCTCACAAGGAAGTCACAGCTACCCTACCATAAACACTCTGAGTTTTATTCAAGTCAGGCACGAACAGAAAAAGAACACATGAAACACACATGAATCTTTCCACATATCACAACTCAGAAACAAACTACACAAAATACAAGTGAACAAGTGTAATCTCCTTGATAACATGCATGTTCGCAAAGTACATCCAGCTAAGTTAATGTGCAAATGGTGCTATAATATATCAGAGTGTTCAAATACTAAATTAAAGCTTATGCCATTGAAAACAAACCCCTGGGGACGACAGATCAATGATCTATTCATAGCTCTTTATAGAAAAAAAGTAAACAGCAGATGTTCATTATGAATTAATCACATTTAAAAGGACTCCCTAGCGATTACAAACTTCATGAATAAAATGATGTACAGTGTAAATGATCGCCCTTCCCGGGATAACTATCAAACAAAACAGATTGAACAGTTGACATTCTATCCATTCCGGTCAGCCATAATTATAACTCATCCTCAGTGTGTGCATAATAATTCAGGTTTTCCTTCAGTTCCCTCAGACTAACCATGCCTAGGAGAAGATACATGGCACTGTATATTTTGTTTATGTGAACCTTATCATCTACTGTGAAATGGTATGTCTAAAGGGTACCGGTTAGCAAAGAAATGCAGTAGCTTCCACTGCTGGCTTGTCTATAAAGATGCAAGGTCTTGGGAAGTCATCCTTATCCTTGATTTGTTAAGTCACTCACCAGAAATAAGCGAGGACCCAGTTTGGTTAGACACTTCAGACTTGTTCCTGGTCAGATAGACATTCACATAGGGGGTGACATCTGGGATCCCTCTTTATTCAGATTCTGAATAGCCCCCAATTTGTTGTTTTGAAGTGGCACTTTCCTCATCAACCTGGGGGCCAGGTGCTTTTCCAGGGGGGTCTCCAATGTTGAGGGCATGTGGTCTGGTATGGTCCAGGAGAGGGGACGTGCTCACCCCCTTCCTTAAAATCCATACCAGATCCAAAGCACCACTTCAAAGGCAGGTTCAGGGAACCCCCCAAGCATGTTATTTAAAGAAACTGAGCATTTTTAATGTTGCATTTTTTAAAGTACTGCTCGCAGCCAAACAGAATTTTTCTATTCTTTATCTTTTTTTTTACTTTGGTAGTACCAGCCCTCAAGGGAACTGCTCAACTGCCCATGTCCTTTGTTTGATACTCCTTGCCTATTAGCCTAGAAAACATACATTAAAGGTTTTTAAGATTTGGCTCCTATTGACTTTAATGGGGTTTGGATTGGCGCCCGAACATAGGTCATGTTTGCCAAACCTGTCACTACATGGTACACAGTATACTTAGCTCACTCCTGGTACCCACTATCGTATTCTAGTACCAATTTGCCATGTTTTATGTGACATTAAGTATGCTTTAAAGTGGACCTTTCACTAAAAATCACTCTGCATGCAGATTTAAAATCATCTTACATTCATAAGTTAAACAAACCGGAGCACCTGCTGCCATTTTTCTACACCGCATTTCCTATGTTTTCATGCATAGTCAAGTTGCCTAGCCTCGTTTCCATGTTGGAGGAATGGCTTTTTGGCCGCAAGGCTGCATAAAAATGGCAGCAGGTGCTCTGGACTGAGGAGTCAAAATGTGAAATATGTGGCTGTAGCAGGAGGCAGTTTGTTTGCCAAAGGGCTAGAGAGTGGTACAATAATGAGAGTCTACAAGCGAGAAGAATCCCTGCAAGGAGCCGTGAGTAACAGTCACGGCTCTCTGCAGGGAGATGATCGAGAAGTGAGCGAGCGACAGTATGTGCTCGCTCACTTCCTGATCTATTGAGCCGACGTGTGACAGTTTAATTGTCACACATAAGCTCGAACTATGAGGTTGAGTGAAAATCTCCTTTAAGAACTATCTTCAGCATAGACAAGAACAGGGATGTTTTGGCCCCACAGAGCCCTGATCTCAACATCATCAAGTCTGTCTGGGATTACATGAAGAGACAGAAGGATTTGAGGCAGCCTACATCCACAGAAGATCTGTGGTTAGTACTCCATGATGTTTGGAACAACCTACCTGCTGAGTTCCTTCAAAAACTGTGTGCAAGTGTACCCAGAAGGCAAAGTTTGGTCACAACAAATATTGATTGGATTTGGATTTCTCTTCTGTTCATTTACTTTCCATTTTGTAAATGGATAAAAATAAACTTTCAACACTTTTATTTCTGAAAGCATTCTTACTTTACAGATTTATTTCACACCTGCCTAAAGGTGGCCATACACCTTACAATTATCGTACAATTTATTTTCTCCCATTATTGCACCCTCGTTCAATTTCCACTCAAATAGCCCATCATGCACAGACCAATGCCGCTTGCAATAATCATTCATTAGCAATACTAACTCTACGATTTTCGTCCATCAACAGAAAGGATTTTCGTTTGCGCATGTGCAGTGTTCCTGTTGCGATTTTTGTTGTACAAAAGCGCCACTAATTAATTTATTTTTCATTCGTTTCGATGAAAGTTTTCTAGTCTTGCTTGTTATTCAAATTTAATGACATACATGTAGAAACCTTTGGATGAACTTCTTTCCATTAATAATAGAGACCATCTTTTAGTCCAATCTTTTAGTCATTACTGCATTAGTGTTATGGCTGAACAGAAGTCAGGGCACCCTTGTTTAAAAGTACAGTTAAGCAGACATTGCAAATCTCTGTTGGTGTTTGAGATGGAAATGTGTTGGAGCAGCTATTCAGGGAAACTGTAGTCAAAATCATTCATGTACCTTGATTCGAGAATATATAATAATAGCACAGTGTATAGGAAGGGCTGTCTTGCAGCGTGTGCTAATTTAATTTCATATTCTCTCCTTCTTACATGTGTCAGAGAATGGAGTGCATAGCCGGAATATTAATTTCATGTCTATTCTGTGTATTGAAAAACAGTGATGAATTGTCCTGACCTTTTCAAACTGACTGGCATGGAAAGCAAAATGTTTTTACTGCATTTTCAGTTATAAATAATATTCGGCTCTACCGCAGTCTCTGTGTGGCAGATGAAGTTATCTCTGTTAAATCATGTCCGTGTTTTCCAACAAATGTTTTAGGTGAGATGCAAATAATGTGTTATATTTGCAGTGTCATGGTGTCGTAATGGAGAGATGAACGGCAAACTGTAGAAAAGCTTTGGAGAGAACGCTTTCCTTGTGATGGCATTTTCCTTTATAGATTTCTGGTGCTCCTAATTAAACACTTCCTCGTACTGGGTAATAATGGAGATGAAACATTTGAGCAACAACTTCATATCAATCTTTCAATGTCGAGCACTCTCGTTATATATTCTGTATTCAACGCAGATCTCCCGTTGTCTGTCTTATGGGATTGGTTTTCTCACACCCACACAACTGTTGCTGTTCGGCAATTATTTTAGAACGGGGATTCATTTGGTTTGTGCAGAAAAAAATAAGCAGCTCCCTGAGATATTAAGATCTAAAACCCCAACACTAAAATAAAATAAGACTGGACAATTTGATTTGGGAGCTCTTGATTCCTGCTCTGCAGGTCAATAACTGTAGTATCCCGACACAGAGTGGACAAGACATATAATGAGAGGTTCCACTGTTTGTTGGAAAGGCATAGAAGCCAACATATCAAACATAAAGACATCATTGGAGTCTAGTTATCAATGTTTTCATCCAAAACTCACACAACTTTCATCTACAATTTATACATTTTCAAACTGAATTGAATAAAAAATGCAACGTTGTGTGAATCTTGGATAATACTTCCATCCTTCACCACCATCCAGAAGTATGCAGCTCCTCAATCACTCCAAACAAATTTTAAAAATCATCATGTATTGTGTTTAAAAAACAGCGCTTTATTAGAAAGAATAAAAACACTCACATGTTCCCATAAAAAAACTTGCATGGTAACAATACATGGATGGCGGTCAATCCCGACCTCAAAGATCTAGATCCAAAATGTAATGAGTTGGATGGTGGTGAAGGGTGGAAGTATTTTGACTTCAGAGAAGACTAAAGAAGGAGATCAGTGGACACCACAATATTGGCTGTTTTGACTGCCTTGAAAAAGCAGTCTTGTCTTCTGGTGAGTGCAGATCTTTCTGTGATTTACACACAGTGGGTGTATTGTTACTGATGGTGACAAAAGGATACACAAACTGATGAGTGTTTTTTTCTCATATTGTTTATTGGACAATTACAGATTTATCTTGTGCTATTCACATCAAATATTTGCTGAAAATTATATTTTTTTCTTTTGCACTAAGGGGAACAGACACTTATATATTGTTCAATTTTGTTCTATGTACTTTATATTTTACAGTTGATGTGACATGGTTTTAGATTGGCTACATTTTGGATCACTGATATCATGTTGTTTAATTAAAGTTAGAGGTGATTTGCAGCGCAGTGCAAGCAACTATACACTTATATAAACTGTAAATCCATGTTTTGTTTGTTTAAACTCAAGTCTCACTGCATACTGTTTTCTTAAGCATTTTCTTCTAAAGGAGGCTGTCGGCATTGTTGATAATTGCAATGCAGGGATGTAGTGTTGTCAGCATGCAATAGGAAGAACGGTTACAAACAGGATCTCCATGTAAAGAGATTGTAACAGATTAACAAAAATGCATTTGCTTAAGAAAACTGTACGCAATGAGACATGATGCCAAACATGCCAAAAAATAGATTTTGGGTTTGCATACACTTTACAGCTGAAGAGCAAATCTCTAAGCTCATAACAGATGTTATACAGTAGTCTGATTGTACAATCTTCTTTAGAGCTGCCAACAGCTCTAGTGTAAGGGTCTGATTGAATACAAATTGATTGGATAGTTTAGGAAGGTCCTTGTATTACATAGTTTTGGTAGGTCTTAAATCGATTGTACAGAAATTGTATGGTCAGATTGTAACATGTTTGGTGGGCCTTAAGCTGGAACTTTTAATGCAAGTGTAAATCTGTGAAATTCTGAGAGATACCTACTTTTCAATTCCCACTCAGAGAGCTTGATTTATCAACATGTTTTAATTAAGAACTGGGGTTATTGTGCCAAAGTCATCAAACAAATTCAGGATCTATAGGTCATCTGCAGGATTTTTTAGTCCAACACTCACATAGGAAATTCCCAACAAACTGCTTGTTCAAAAATGTGATAACAAACCATAATACAGTAATACCTTGGTTTACGAGCATAATTCGTTCTGGCAGCATGCTTGTAATCCAAAGCGCTTGTATATCAAAGCAAATTTCCGCATAGGAAATAATGGAAATTCAGATGATTTGTTCCACAACCCAAAAATATTCATATAAAATGATTACAATACTGTACTGTAATATAATACTGTACAAAATATAAAGAAAAATAAACCAATTACAGGTACCTTTGTGGCCGGTGTGAGAGGGACAAGAGAGAGGAGGATTATTGTGTAGGACAACTTTCACTATCACTAACGGAATCACTGCTATCTCTTGACTCAATGGAATCTTTTTCTTTTCGTGAAACCTTAACAAGGAATCTATTCAATGTGACATTGCATTGTCATTAAACAGACTCATCGCTCGCACTGCTACAGCCTTATTCGGGTGGTGCTTTTCTACAAAATTTTGCTCTTCTTGCAAGACATTGCTTGTATATCAAGGCAAACATTTTCAGAAATGTTTGCTTGTCTTGCAAAACGCTCTCAAACCAAGTTACTTGTAAACCAAGGTATTACTGTA
>NW_017306307.1:2979949-3028279 GCF_000935625.1 Nanorana parkeri
TTCTTTTTTTTTTTTTCCCGTAAAATAGGCTTTCCTTTAGCCAATTGGCAAATTTAATAGATTGGCAAAGGTTGGATGTGATTAAGCAGATCTACATCTCCAAGAAGCCATATGATAGGAGAAGTGGGCATGTTTGTGGGTGGTGCTATATAGCTCCACTGGGAGAGTTTTTTGGCAGTGGTTCTTGGTCAGCATTTACCCCGGCCAAGACAGACAGGGGTAGAAGGGAGCATTTAATGTGGTCACTGCTGATAGTCCCCTATTTCCTACATCCTCACCCGCTGTTGTAGTCCACACAGCTACATCTGGAGCACAATGTTACAAAGCTTCAGTGATATTACTGCAGAAGCTAGACTATTGTTCCGCCGGAAAAATTAAGCAGGACATTAACAGATTAATAAGAAGGAACCCAGGTCTTTAAACAGTCTTGCAGAGACTTTTGAAATAAAGATATGTTGCATTAATGCCTTGCTTTAAATGCAGGATATATATGTAATTTTGAATATTAATCATAGTTCTACTTTAAAGGAAGGTTTAAATTTGCTTGATAGTGAAGAGGAAGTAAATGTAGCTTTTTATAAGAAGATGTTGATGCATTAGGACTAGATTGACTAGCTAATTATTTCCTTCATATGAACTACTGTGGTTACACTGGTTCTTTATTCTTGCTTCATCTCAAAACTCATCCACCCTCTTGAATCACCATATAGTATAAGAATAATGGTAGGCTTGCATGCTCATGGTTCTCCAAATATGGTCATATCATATGACTTAATGTGGTTTCTGTTTAATTTGTATCTAGCACTTTATTAAAAGAAAACTGGGTTAAGTGTTTTTCCCTTTGGGTCACTAACCTCCTCCCGTGACCCAAAGCTCAGTATATAGTGGGCTATTGCCCGCAATATACTGAGATCGCCACAGCCGGGACGGATTTGACAATACTGTCGAGATCCACCCAGCTATGAGAGTGACAGCTGGTTCTGCCTATCTAGAGGCAGAGCCAGCTAAGTTACCACTCACTGCTGGGAGACCAAGTTCTGGATCGGGAAGTGAGTGGATCATCGGCATGTTTCTGCTCACTTCCCGATCCATAGAGCCGACCTGTGACAGCTTCTTTGTCACTGGTCGGCTCTAACTATGAGTATGATTGGAAACCACTCACCTCACAGCCATTTCTTAGCCATTTTAAGGGATAACTAAAAGTATCAGCTCTATGCTGATGACAACTAGTAAGCTGAAACAGTACTCTCTACAATCAGATGTTCATAGAAGGACACAAAGATCACAAGCTAGGGCAATAAACCTTCCAAAATGATAATGCATTTTACTTCTGTGTAAGTAAACAAAATAAGTATTTCTTTAAATTTTATGCACTTCTGAGCATAACAGGAACTGGTTATAGGAGTGGAAGGAGTGGAAGCTCCAAACATTTTATGCAGACCACACAGTACAAAAGTAATTTTGTAGGAGTCACAATGTTCTTATTTTTTGTTTGCTGGGTAGCACACAGCTGCCAGTAACTGACTTAATTTTATTGTAGCTCTGCAGTTGTCCTTAAAAAAATAGATTGAAAAGAATTGGACCCAACACCAAACCTTATGTTACACCACTAATAACTGCTAGTGCATTTTGAATATGTTACCCACCAGTAGGTCTGTCTGTAGTTCCAGGCTGTAGCGTTTTACTCTTCTTAAAGTAAACCTTTCCTGAGAGAAATACAGAGGCTACTACTGCTAAGCACCTACTGAAAATGCAAGCTGCTTTTGCTGAACCGCTGGTTTATCTACTTTCTGTGTAATGCTGGCCATGCACAGCTCAAATTTTGTAATTTTGTCTCATTCAGACAAAACTCAAGATGTCTGTGGCGCTGCAAGCACAACCTGGCTAAAACAAATCAATTTAAAATTTGACACAGTTGGGTCAACCGACCAGTGACTGCATCCTATCAGTTGGACTCACTGTTTAGGTATCCAGCTGCTGAATATAATAATTGTCAGTAGAGATTCCTGCCTCTAAGTTGTTTAACATGGATGGGGGAATATATGTTTTTTTTTCTCTCTCTCGTTCAGCCTGGGGCCATGTTCAGGGTTACTGAACATGTTTGCAAATCAGGAAAGTCAGAGTAAAATCTGGATTCATAACTCAAAGCACGGAAGCCAGATGGCCAGCAGTAGCTGCTGGTTGATAATGGTAATCAGCAGTGGTGGTCTATATGGCCCTGGTCTATCAAGTTACATTGGCATTTAAGGCATGCAAAATAGGACTTATAGCAAGCTAAACTAAAATAGTATTATTATTATGATTATTATTATACAGAATGTATATAGCGTCAACAGTTTGCGCACACTTTACAAAACTGAGGGAGACAAAAATTAAATTTCAGTACAGGAGGTAGGAGGGCCCTGCTCGTGAGAACTTACAATCTAGTAGTAAAGTAGCAATAAGGTATTGTTGACCAAGAAGCCACTCTAGCATGCCATAAAGAGGCACTGGACACTGGGAACTGGGAAAAGGCAGGAAGCAGGCAAAGGACTAGACACCAGTATTGTTTGTAGTCTCCATGAAGCTGATTTTCCCCATTAATGATTTGATGTACCTTGTTCTGCACTGTGTCACTGTGCGGAGGTGGTTATCTTAGTAGAGGTAGGGCTTTTCTTCATCATGTCAAAGCCTTACAGCAAGAAGAATAGTGAGCAGCACAGTAGTGACAACATCATGAATTCTCACTCCAAATCAAATGAACAGTGGCAGCAGTGCTTTAGATCTCATACTGCAGATATACAGCTATGAGGATGCACAGTAGAAACAGGAGTGCCTCCATAGTGTAAAACAGTATTTAACCACTTCAAGACCAGGTGTTTAGACCCCCTTCCTGGCCAGGCCATTTTTCAGTATTCAGCGCTGCGGTACTTTGACTGACGTTTATTCCGTCATGCAGCGCTGTACTGAAATTAATTTTATACCATTTTTTGGGGACAGGTAGAGCTTTATTTTGGTGGTATTTAATCACCACTGGGGTTTTTATTTTTTACTATAATTAGGGAAAATTACAGAAAATTTTGGGAAAAAAAAGTTTTTTTTAACATTATATTAGGAAACATTTATTATTACCCAATTTTTTGGTAAAATATAAAAGATCGGGTCACCTCGGGTAAATAGACACCAAACATGTCAAGCTTTAAAATTGCGCGCACCCGTGAAATCGCAGAAAACTACCATACCCAAAATTGGCCATGGGACCGATCGGCACCCCATACATGCGATCCGCCAGCTCTACAGCTGGCGGATAGTTTGCATGGTGACAGGCATTGCTGCCTGTTTTAAAATTTCGCCCATTTCCCGCTCGCGCGCGCCAAGCGGCGCGCGCGGGGGGCGTATCTGAGCGGACGTCTAAAGACGCCCGCTCAGATCTAGAGAGCTCGGGCCGGCCATTTTTTTACTACGGCCGGCCCGGAGGTGGTTAATAAAAAGAAGGCACACAGCTAGGGAGAGTTTTCTTCATGCCGACTACTCATTGATGGTTTTCAGCTGGTGCTGTTTAGTCGAGCCTGCAGCGATGACCTGACGATTAGTGATTGGTAGACATGTGCGATTCGTTTCGTTCCGAATCGAAATTCGGACGAATTTTCGTAAATTCGGACATTCGGATGTATCCGAATTCCGAATTACAGACATAACGAATGCAAACGAATCCGAATTTCCATTTCCGAAATTCGGTAGCGTTCGCACGAACGTTCGTTTCGTTTTCTGTTCTTATTTGTTTCTTATTCGTTTCTTATTAGTTTCGTTCGTTGGAGCAAAGTGACATTAGAGAGCGAGAAAAATATTTTTTCCCCCTCAAATGTCACTTTTGCTGCAAACGAACGAAACGAATAAGAAACGAATAAGAACAGAAAACGAAACGAACGTTCGTGCGAACGCTACCGAATTTCGTCCGAATCCGAATTCCGAATCCGAATTGACTTTCACACCCGAATCCCGAAAAACGAAATAACACAAATCCGAATTTAAAACGAAACAAATTTTTTGGCAGTGCACGTGTCTAGTGATTGGTTTTACGGTCCCATGTGACCAGCTTAGTGGACGACCGTGATTGGTCGACTTCTAAGACTTAAGAGCAGGGTAGTGTTCCATAGGTTGTGATGAAGGGGGAATTGCCTCTGAAACATGTAAACCAGTGGAATACTTGGGGGCAGAAGACTATGGTTTAACATCAATACTCCAGCTCGTCTTTGTTCCTGATTTCATTTACCCATCCTTGTTACATGCCTGTGTTCTACAGTTGTTTGTAAGTACAGCCCTAGCTGTGTGCTTTCTTTTTATTAAATACTGTTTTACACTATGGAGGCCCTCCTTTTTGCTTCATGTTTTCCAGTTTGTTGGTTGCCCTGAACAGTGGGAGCTGCATCACTAGTGTTACTAGTTTGTGCATATAAGTCGCGGGTGCTGGCGCCGGTGTTTTTTTGCTTTTCCTTTAGAAACCGGAGTGCCTGGGCACACTCACATACCAGGAAGCATACTGATATTTTTCAGAGTACTACTTAAGCACAATTAATAACTTCTAGATGTTTCCTATAACATGGCAAATCCTTACTTTTTGCATTTAGGTCCACTTTAAAGTAATTGCTGTATTTTTTTTTAAAATGCCTCCTACAATGGAAGATAAAACTTACAGTGGATGATACATTTGATCTTCATTGTCATTAAAAGCTACAGTGCCCAAAGTTTTTTTTCTGATACTTTTTTATGCATTCCCCACTGTGTACTGTGGTTCCATCCACCAGCACTTAGAGGGCACAGTAGTGATGAAGGGCCAGCAGATGGAACCAACATGCATCAGAGGAAGGAGTGGATTGGAGTGTCTGCAGTGGCGACTCTAGGAACAACATATAGGGGGGGCACATAAGATACCACAGTCAAAACTGGGGGGGGGGCACTAATAATTTTCACCACTAAATCATACCTGTCACTGTCATTAAAATGGGTCTGTCATCCACACCACACATTACTATGTTTTGTTGCTGTAGAGCTTTGTGATACACATGATCCAGGCACAGTGTGAGGGATGGAGTGCCCCAGACTTAAAGGATATTTAAACCATCCCGTTTTTTTGCATATATCTCCTGCTAGCAAGCAGGAGATATATGCAAAAAATTAAGAAAAAAAAAAAAACACTCAAACAGCGGTTTAGACTCACCTGTGTTCCGTGCGCGGTCCCGTGGCGAAAATGAGAAATTTCTCGAGCGGCCGCAAAGGATCTTGGGGCGCGCGCATTTCTCATTTTCGGCCAGGACGTGACGAGGGATGCAAGGTAAGTCTATGGACGCGTGCACCCGCATGCAGACACCGCTGGATTGGAGGGACAGAGCAGTCAGCGCTGAATCGGAGAGCCGCCGCACCGCTGGAGAGAAGGCTGAAAACATCAGGAAAGAAGAGAAGATTGGAAAAAGAGACATCATTTAAGGTAAGTGCTGACACTAAAAATCTTTTGCCTTTAATGTCACTTTAAAGGGTTATCAAACCCTCACTTTTTTTGCATATATCTACTGCTAGCAAGCAGTAGATATATGCAGAACCATTAAAAAAAAACAAAAAAAACTTTTGCAAAGGGTTCATACTTACCTGTGTCTCCACGGTGCGCTCCCGTCCGAACATCTGAAAATTTCTTGGGCGTCCGCAAAAGATCTTGGGGCAGGCGCATGCGCAGTTCAGATATTCGGCCGGGAGAGGAGGAGAGACACAAGGTAAGTATATGGAGAAGTGTGCAGCCGCACAGACTCCATGGGACATCAGAGAAGAGGAGGACAGAGGAGTCAGCACTGGAGGGACAGCTGGAAACTATAGGAAAGACGAAGATGATCGGGTTAAGAGGCATAATTTAAAGCAAGTCCTTACACTAACATTGGGGAGGGGAAAAATTATCCTTTAATATCACTTTTCCTGACTACAGTGCACCCAGTGGAAAACCTAAGGGACAAAGGGCCCGACTTTCTGATTGGCCCTCCCAAGCTAATTATGAGTAAAGAATAAGGCCTGGTTGACACCTACATGTCCCGCGAACATGCATTTGCCGCGCTGCTCCATTAATTTCAGTGGTCATATCTAGGTGGCATCTAGAAGATATGTTGTCCGCACACCATTCTGCTTCGGAATGTCTTTTTTATTTGTATTCCTTTAGCATGACATGTGCATGCTAAAGGAATACACATTTGCATTCACATGTCATGCTAAAGGAATACAAATAAAAAAGACATTCCGAAGCAGAATGGTGTGCAGACAACATATGTTCTAGATCGTGGCGCCATCCACCAGTTGCTCCAGCACTCGCTGGATTTTGGGGTACATCGGTACGGAGTGCGAAGGGAATATTACCAAGCTATCTGCGTGGCAAACACAGCAAAATGGCTCCTCCACTATTTTGTGCGATGCACGGGATGCATTTTTCTGCTGCTTTTGCATGCATGGAAACGCAGCAGAAAACCTCACTACTTGCTGGCCGCATTTGGGGTGCCTTTAGAAATCAATGGCACAGCAAGTGCATCTTGGCGCGTTTCCACAGGCACATGCCGATCACACACATCGGCAGTCACCCTCAGAATGTGCAGGTGTTAACCAGGCCTAAGACTAACATTAGATCTTTAACCTCTTGTCGTCTGCCCGTTATGAAAAAACGGACAGACAGCAGACTCACATTGGCGGGTTGCCGTTAACGGCTGTTTGATATACATACGATCGGCGGCTCTATAGCCTGCCGATTGTATGTATGTGCTGTCTTTGCGTGCCCCCCCAAGGCGTTCGATGCGCCAGCGTGCGAAAACTGCGCTACCCATGTTGCATATCGTCGCGAACGTCGGAGTGAGAGCAATCATTCTAAAAGTGGTAAAAGCTTTTAAAGCGTCGCCTTTGGCCAATTTTGGGTATTGTAGTTTTTGAGGTTTCCCGCGCGTGCGCAATTTTAAGGCTTGACGTGTGTAGTGTCTATTTACCCAACGTGACCCCGTCTTTTATATTTCAGCACAAAATTGGGTAATAATAAATGTTTTATCATTTAATATAGGGGAAACAGTTTTTTTTCTGTAATTTTTCCTTAATATATTAAAAATCAAAACAAAATCAAACCCGTAGTGTGAATAAATACCACCAAAAGAAAGCTCTATCTATCCCCAAAAAATGATATAAAAGTTATGTCAGTACAGCGTTGCATGACGGACGTCAATCAAAGTACCGCAGCGCTAAATACTCAAAAATGGCCGGGACAGGAAGGGGGTTTAACACCGCGGACATCAAAATGAAACTCCAATAGCAACAGTACTTGTACAATTTACAAATAATTGCAATTGCAGCAATGTCAGTGAAGGGTTAACTTTGACAACTCAAAAGGTATACTTGCAGTAAGCAGACTTCTGTAATTCCAGACAAGGGATGGTGCTGGAGAGCAGGTCAGTGTGTAGCTCCAAAGGGCAGGAGTCAGGAAGATAGGTAAGTAGATTTTTCTTTTTTTCTTTCAGGATGGAGAGCGGTGTGCCTCGGTAGATGACTAGAGGGACGTCACTTCGAATTCCGCTGCTAGCTACATGCAGTCGAGCCGCCTACGGGGCGGATACAAGTGACGTTGTGGGACCTGTGCACCCTGCTGCTTGTGCGATGTGGCCAGCCCCGTCAGGGCAGCGGAGGGAGAGACTATTTTCTCGGGGGAGGGGGAACTGGGCAATTTCCAGCACTCCCCCCCACAATTTCCAGCACTCCACCCCCTGAGGAAATGGTCTCTCCATCCGCCGCTCTGATTGGGCTGGCCGCATCACACAAGCAGCAGGGTCGGACTGAAGCAGCAGGGTGACGTCACCCCGATCCGCCACTGTTAGCGGGGGGGGCACACGGGGGGCAAGGAAGAACCTAGGGGGGGGCAATTGCCCCCTGTAGCGACGCCACTGAGTGTCTGTGTTCATGCTAGAAGTGACTCTTACAGATTAGAGTTATTACCACACTACACAGAGGGGCCTTGACGAGGCAGTGTGGCTTCCATATATTTTGCAAAAGTTGTGCAACTAAAACCTCTGTTTACAACCCTAATAGTTAGACGGGGTCATTTGTCTTTTTTTTGCAGGCTGGCTGGTGAGTGTACTGGGATGTTTTTGATTTTGTGTTCATGCTAAAACTTGAACAATAAACGTGTTTTTTAACCTGAAGAAGAACAGAGCACAGCCTTGTATGTGGTATGTGAGTCTGGAGGGGTATGTGATGGATCTTGGAGGCACCTGTAACTGGATGGAGGGACAGAAAAATATATATTAAAAAAAGGAAAAAAAATGTTATTAAATTTCATTTGAGAGGCTGTAATGTGTTTTATTTTATTTTGGGTTCACTGACACTTCAAGAATTGATAAAGCAGGGCTAATGCTTCTCTCTGAAGAGCGTTTGGTCCAACGTAAGCTCTGCAATGTTTGTGGTGCTGGCCCATTTATGTTCTTTGCAAGTATAGAGATTGTTAAATACATATTATTGATAGTTCTTTGCATTCTTCATTAGGTTTACTGGAACTTTTAATGCAGTTTTACAGCATCTTGCCTTGAAACATTACGTTTGCCTGTAATGGTGCACAAAACAGTATGAAATTTAAAACCCATACAGTTTAATGTGTTTTCTGCTTTCCTTTTCTCTAAACATAACTTTTGATCTAATTGAAGAATAAAAGGAACATTCTTTCTAGTCTGTTGCTTACTCTCCCTTAATTGAAAAATGGATGGTTGAATTTTCATTATTTATCTTCCTAAGCCAACTCTAAACATCTATTTATACGTACAGGAAACAGAGTCAATTATACGAAGCAGACGGATAAAGTAAGAACAGAAAGCCACCACTTAATCCCCCAAGCAGAGCAGAGCTTTTTAAAGACTAGTGAAATGGAGTTTGATCAAAGTAGAAAATGCACAACAATGCATTGTAATCCTTTGTCACGCTGGTTCTGGTTGTCTTTCATTCTTGTACAATATTTTTAAATGGTTTTACAGATTGTCTTTCTTGGTAATTGTCTGAAACCTTGATTTCACAGAATCACTCAGAAAATGTTCCCTTTTTCCGGTGTATTGTCATGTCGGTAGTGTATGGGAAAGATTACGTTCATTTAGAACACACTAAGGGCCCATTCACACCACATCCAGATTACCTCCAGACCAGACCAGACTGTTTCTGGACCCAAAATCCATTCGAATGTATGCCTATGCTATTTCTGGCCTCTGTTCCCACCAGGGCGCTCTGTTCCAGACCAGACCAGTAAAATACTGCTTGTCCTATTTTATCTGGTCTGAAATGCACTGGAACGCATCAAAACTCATTAAAAAATGCATTGAACATACTGTAACGCACCTGTAAGACCATTTTAAGCTAAGAAAAATTCCAATCGTGGAAAAATCGCTGTAAAAACGCAGGGAAAACGCAGCACAAATGCGCCAAAAACGTAATGCACTATGTTCCAAATCTGGTCCGGAAAATGGTGTGAACCCAGCCTTAAAGTAGACCTTTACCGCCTTTCACTATAATTCACTTCAGCATGTAGCTCTGCATGCTGATCTGATATCTTACTTTCATTAGTTAAACAGACATGTTTTTCATTTGCTTTCAAATAAAGTTTATCTACTGCCTGGTCCACTTCTGGCACAAATGATGTAATGTGCCAAAGCGTTGCATCCTGGGAAGATTACATCAGCAGAGCATTGCTGGGAAATCTCATCTGTAAGCTCAGGAGATCTCAGGGAAAGGCATTTTCCTCCTCTGAGATGATGTCCCATTGTCACATGTCCTAGTCACATGGACCAGAGTTCCAGATAGTAAAGGGAGATCTAGTAACCTTACCTCAGTACAAACAACCACTGTCAGAAGAATGGGGAAGAAAAAAAAAGAAGGTATATAAAGAATAAAAAGCCAGCAGTTATCTATAAGTATGTGTTTTGTAGCTTAAACATGTCTAAAGGTGTCTTTGTTGTTATTTTAAAGATATGGGTAAAGGTCCGCTTTAATACTTTTAGCCATAATCTATTATATGCTTCATCGATGCTGGCCCGTTGTAGAGGTGATTGAATAGGGATAATTTAGGAAATACCTTTGAGAATGCAGCTACTTTTTTAACTGTGGGAAAAACAGTGAAAACTAGTAGAATCATTTTAAATATATTAGTAATAAATATAAAGGGTGAAAAAGAGCAAAGCATGGGGAGTGCAACCTACACAAATACTTTTCTAAGATGGATGATCCAGAAGATAACAGACCACCCAAATATGAAGCTTCTGGTGCTGGGTTGCCAGAACTGACATTTTATTTCAGTAAGGGTTGGTCTTCAGCACAGAGAATCCTGCAGGCATTCTGGCAGCGGATCAGGCAAAGAAGATACAAGACAAAAGATAGGTGAGAACAGCCTACCTATGATGACTCCTACAAAACAAATTTGTAGGAGGGGACCCCAGTTAACAGAAGTGCTAACCGCTAAGCAACTGTGCTGCCCATATTTTAATATTTATCTTTATAAATTGATTTCTGTCGGAGTGTATAATAATGTATGTTCTGCCTTACAGGCATTCGATTTATTGCCTTGCCTCCCTTTCTTCATAAAACTGGTGCTTAGAGATAATATATCTATTTACAGTGATCTTAGACTATCTTTAAAAAAGTTCCCAGCAACCTCCAGCCCATGAAGAAAGGAACAATTGCATTCTGGAACTTAGACTCCATTTTGGAACAGAGGAAAAGAGAATTGGATGCCATCCTGAGTGCATGTCTGGAGTAAATGTCCAGATTCCTCTTACAGCAGCATCCCTTGTAGGAACAGACTTGTTTGTCTGACTATTTGTGAGCTATTACTTTATTTACAAGTTCATATGATGGTTGTATGTTTTCATGTTCTTTTTCACCAGTTTCTTCCATTTTTTGCATGGATATTGATGGACCTAGCATCAGATATATTTTTAGAGCATGCATGCTAGGTAATGTATAAGGTTTACACTTCAAGGCAGGCAGAGGGCACAGGTAGTTATCAGCATTGTCTGTGATTGTTTCCCTAATACAGACTTATCATGTTTTGTTCTGCATTGTGTGGAGGAAAGTATTTTCTTCCTCATGTCAGAGCTGCCCCCTGGATGACTGATCACTTAATGAATGGTGTGGTGATAATCATAAGCAGCAGCTAAGGTGCAATAAGCACAAGTCCACAGACTGGATGAAACAGAAGTTGGGAGATCCTTGCAATGCATAACCCCTTGGTACAGCTTCCTCTCCATCAAGAACAGTGAACAGATCAGTAGTCACATTAACAAATATCACTCCAATACTTCTGAGATTAGCAGTCAGAGGCAGAGGCAGTAGGGAAGGCACTGCTGTTTTTCAGAAATAACTTGTCTACTTGTCAAGATACTGCCTAGGCACAGTCAACATTCCTAGATGTCCATTAAAAAGTAGCAAATCTTTACTTTTTGAGTTCAGGTCATTTTAAAGCTGAACTTTACAGCTGAAAGCCTGCTTCAGCTCTGATGCAAGCAGTGGACTGGTTCTTGGGAGGAGTTATGTAAATATCAAAATGCCTTGATAGGTGGAAGCCTGGAGGTGTGGCACGGGCGGACTGGGCCGGGGGGCAGGGTGGCAATTGCCCCCCTGGCCTCTCTGATGCCTTTAAAAACGCTGCAGCGGTAATCACTCTTTTTTTAATCTCTCCCCTCTCAGCCGCTCTGCTGCAGCGGCCGAAAGTGGAGAGATAAAAGAAGTGATTGCCGCTGCACCGGCTCCGGCGGGGGCCGTTTTTACAGGAGGCGAAGAATTCTTTGATGCCCGTGTACCGATCGGGCTCCTCGGCGGCCACGGACAGCAGCAGCTCCCTCCCCTTTCAGCTGCTATAGGCTGGGAGGGAGACTGCACACGATTGGCTGGCAGCATAGCTATGCTGTGCGGGACCAAAAGTCAGGAGACACCATGAGGCGGCTGAAGACATGCAGGCAACTCCACTGCCCCCTCCCTCCACCACCTGGAGAGAAGGAGAAGAGGGCACAGCACCTGAAGAAGGAAGGAAAAGTACCACTGTAAGTACCTGTTCTTTCTACGTGACCTCTGACCTCTACATTCCCCCGCTGGCATCTGCACTGCATACATACTGACCTCTAAATTTCCCTGCTGACCTCTGCACTGCATACATACTGACCGCTGACCTCTACATTCCCCCGCTGGCCTCTGCACTGCATACATACTGACCTCTGACCCCTACATTACACCATTGGCCTCTGCACTGCATATATACTGACCTCTGACCCCTACATTACACCGCTGGCCTCTGCACTGCGTACATACTGACCTCTGACCCCTACATTTCCCCGCTGGCCTCTGCACTGCATAAATACTTAGGTCTCAAAATTTCCACTCGCCCCGTCGCAATTGGTAAGTGAAAATTGCGTGGGGGTGAGTGGAATCTCATCGAGGTGCGCCACCGGCGGACCAGGGATGGGACACTACCTCTGCGGTGATTGCTCGCTTCTGTTCTTTCTTCTCACCGTCCGCTGCAGCTACAAAGCGGCAGAGAAGGAGAAGAGAGAACAGAAGTGAATGATCGCCGCAGCGGTAGTGTCCTATCTCTGGTCCCGCCGGCGGTGCACCTCAATGAAATTCAGTTCTGTCTTCTGCAGCTTCCTCCAGCCAACTCAGTGGTCACACTGACGTCTGCACTGTGCGTAACTCTGACCTCTGCGCTGTGCGTCACACTGACCTCTGCTCTGTGCATCACTCGGACCTCTGCACTGTGCGTCACTCTGACTCTGCCCTGTGCGTCACTCTGACTTCTGCACTGTGCATTACATTACTGACCTCTGTACTGCTGACTGTGCATGACACCACTGACCTGGCGGAGTTAAGGCCGGGGCAGGGTAGGGGTTAGGTGGGGCAACTGGTGGCGAGTAACTTTTAAGGCCTGGCTAGTAGCTCAGGACTTGAAATTTTGAGCCCTGCATACTGACCGTTGACCTCTACATTCCCCCGCTGGCCTCTGTGCTGCATTACATTCTGACCGCTGACCTCTACATTCCCCCGCTGGCCTCTGCACTGCATACATACTGACCGCTGACCTCTACATTCCACCGCTGGCCTCTGCAATGCATACATACTGACCACTGACCTCTACAATACACCACTGGCTTCTGCACTGCATACATACTGACCTCTACATTCCCCCGCTGGCCTCTGCACTGTATACATACTGACCGCTGACCTCTACATTACGCCACTGGCCTCTGCACTGCATACATACTTACCGCTGACCTCTACATTACCCCGCTGGCCTCTGCACTGCATACATACTGACCACTGACCTCTACATTACCCCGCTGGCCTCTGCACTGCATACATACTGACCGCTGACCTATACATTCCCCCGCTGGCCTCTTCACTGCGTACATACTGACCTCTACATTACACCGCTGGCCTCTGGACTGCGTGCATACTGACCTCTGACCTCTACATTACACCCCTGGCCTCTGCACTGCGTACATACAGGCCTGTGACCCCTACATTACACCGCTGACTTCTGCACTGTGTACTTTCTGACCTCTACATTACACCGCTGCCCTCTGAACTGCATACATACTGAACGCTGACCTCTACATTCCCCCGCTGGCCTCTGGACTGCGTGCATACTGACCTCTGACCTCTACATTGCACCGCTGACATCTGCACTGCGCACATTCTGACCTCTACATTACACCGCTGACCTCTGCACTGTGTACATACTGACCTCTGATCTCTACATTACACAGCCGGCCTCTGCACTGCACACATACTGACCTCTACATAACACTGCTGACCTCTGCGCTGCGTTACATACTGACCTCTGCACTGTTACATACTAACCTCTACATTACACCCCTGATCTCTGCACTGCATTACACACTGACCTCCACATTACACCGCTGGCCGCTGCACTGCGTACATCCTGACCTCTACATTACACCGCTGACCTCTACATTACACTGCTGACCTCTGCACTGCTTACATACTGACCTCTGATCTCTACATTACACCACTGGCCTCTGCACTGCGTACATACTGACCTCTATATTATAACGCTAACCTCTGCACTGCATACATACTGACCTCTATATGATAACGCTAACCTCTGCCCTGCCTACATAGTGACCTCTGATCTCTATATTACACTGCTGTCCTCTGCACTGCTTTACATGCTGACCTCTTTATTACACCGCTGACCCTCTACATTACACTGCTGACCTCTGCACCGCATACATGCTGACCTCTACATTACACCACTAACCTCTGTACTGTGCGTCACACTGCTGACCTCTGTACTGTGCGTTATTGCTGACCTCTGTACTGTGCGTTATTGCTGATCTCTTTATTGTGCATCATACTGCTGACCTCTGTACTCTGCATTACACCGATTGCCTCTGTACTATGCATCACACTGATGAACTCTGTACTGTGCGTTATACCACTGACCTCTGTACTCTGTGTTACAGTGCTGTCCTCTGCACTTTGCGTTACACCACTGACCACTAAACTCTGCGTTACACTGCTAACCTCTGCACTGTCATCACACCGCTGACCACTGCACACTGCATTACACCACTGACGTCTGTACAGTGCATTACACTTCTGACCACTGCGCATTAGATTGCTGACCTCTACATGACACCACTAACCTCTACACTCTGTGTTACAACACTGACTTCTGCACCCTGCATGACACCATTGACCCTGCACTCTGCGTTATAAACTCTTCACAGAAAAAGCAGAAGGAGAGTGGAGCAAGTCTGGGCGTGCATGCTGGGTGACAGAATCCTAGCTAGTGTTATTACACATGATTTTTGACACCTACAAAGGCCATCAGACCAGGGATGCCCTGACACCAGTATTGGTGAGAGTGCCCTGATACTAAAAACCGATACCGGTGCTTTAATTTTTCAAATTGATTTGGCAGTGCTAGGTCCTATGTTTGCTGGGGACCATGCAACAGACTTCTGGGGAACCACACGGTGCCTGCTTACAGCTCTTCCCTTGCCCGCACCTCTCCCCCTGCTGAGACCCTCCCCACCCCTCCTGACCAAGACATCAGGCTGACACCCCGGAGCAGAGCAGCAGCAAAGAGTATGTAGCAAATGAATATACTATTATTCTGCACTGTTGTATAATGTATTGCTGGGATTTGTAGTCCTCTATAGCTGTTGGTATTACTCTACATTGCTGTATAATGTATTGCTGGGAGTTGTAGTCATCAAAGTTGGTGAGAGTGCCTAAGTAGGAAGCAGAGTTAGGACAGAACCATGTAGTGAGCCCAGTGGGAGGAGAGCACCATCCCCTAGCCAGTCGTCCCTTTGATGGACTTACTAGGAGTCCTCACATCTCGCGACCATTCACACTACCGTTACATGGATGGCAAAAGTGGGAGACATGGGTGGGGGAAGAGGCAGAGCGGGAGGGGGGCCAAGTAGCTGCATCATGGGCCTCTGTGTTGTACTTGCCCCCTGGGCTAAAAGTTGCCAGACAGCCCCTGAGGTGTGGGCATTCAAAAGCAGGCTGCATCTGCATTAGGTAATGCCATTTTCCATAAGTAACCTACAGGTCCCAAACCCTCTAACACCACACCCCATACATTTGTCAAACTGAAACTATGTGTACCATATATTGGGGTATTTTAGGTGTATAGACCACAGTCATTATGCTTTGCTTTAAATCCAATTTATTAAATTATTTCAATAAAATACAGTTCAATAAAAGCTTGTAAAATCAATCTCGTAATGTGTGTGTTCCAGAAACCAGTATGGATATCCAAAGAGGGGGGTAGGGAAGGAAAACAGGCAAGGAGGGTTCCCTATAAAGGGTTAACTCAAATCAAAGTCATGTCTACTAGTCCAAACAATTCACATAATACAATAATAACCCCCCTGCAGTGAATTAGACCCACAGGGATTTTCTTCATTCAACACTATTATGCCCCCAACGTATACAATGTACAACAGCGCAACTCTAAAACCAAAAGGTTAAAAGATATCATAGTTTGGACATATTATAAAAAACCTTAAGATCATTTACCCTTTCTTAGGATAGAGAGTGTTTATACCTGATAATGAGATCTGCCATCACAGTATAATAATGTAAACATAACTCCTTAACATTACATAGAAGGGGAAGCCATGTAGGATTTTTAAGAACGTAAAAAGGTAAGAAGTGAGTTCAAAAATTTGTTTTAAGGTATGCTATGTGAATGGGAACATGTAACAAATATCAAGTGGGTGTTATCCCAATTTGTCTACAAAAGTGGAAATACATTACATAAAGTATTTGTAATACATTTTTGGTTTTCCAAACCTTCGTGTTTGCCAATCTCCAAAAGATCAGCCACACAAAGACCAGCGTAAGTTAAGTCCAAAATTTATTTGAATGAAGTCTATCCAAAAAGCAAAATCCAATAAATCCCAAAATTCAATATGCAACTTTGTGTTTGCCAATCATAAAACCCCAGAACAAGACAGCAAGCCACATTATGACATAAAAAAAGATTTGTTCTCTTTTCCGCTACATTTTCTCTCAGAATCCTGAAGTGGCCACAGAGAAATCTAATGCAGGGATGTTAGAGTCCTGCTTATCAGATGCCATGGTATATTAAGTCTACGGGGAACAATAAATGGTTATCTAATATAGGAACTACAGTGTAGATCTATTAGGATCTTACCAGCTGGACATATTTGAAGAGATTTGTGTTATTCTTTTTCTGGGCTATAATCCTCTATGGATAGACCTAATTTTATTAACCATTTGAGAAAAGAGAAAGGGATTATTATTTTTTAACATGATGGAACCTTCAAAATAACAGTCAGGCCTTAGGGAACCCTTGCTAGTAATTACTGTATCTACAGCTCATGGCAATTTAATGTGAACAGTTAGTCAGTTGAAACATGCCCTTTATATTGGTGGTCAGTGAAATTTCTCATTGTTTAAGGATCCCGTAGCAACCCTTGAAAGAACCCAAACGGTTTTATGCATCACTGGCTAAGAAAGGCTAGTGTAAGGTGTTTAGTAATGCTGTTATTGTCTGCTTAAAACAATCACTGGGCTTATTAATTTTATGCAGAGCAGCCTAACCCCTATGGCAAAATACTATCTTCCCGTATATATTATACCACAACAAACCAGATAATGGGACTTTATAGGTATGATAAATTACATCAAATCATGTTATTAAAACTCACATATCTTTTTTTCAGACCAAATTGCAAAATAATTTCTGACCATTTTAACCTATTTTTAAAAACAATTTGTGATAAATAAAAGAAGAGTTCTAGAAGAAGAGCACAGTTTTCAGGTGGGGATGATATTAATATTCTGTATTGGTATGTTAAAAAGCTAAATGTGGTTTTCATAAAAGACATATTGTGTGTAACGGTGCAGTGCCCCAAAAAGCTCTTTGGTACTAATGCTGGGCCTCATGGACACTAGCAGGCTGTGTTTAAGCCCAACAGAAATTTTCTGGCAAGCAGGGGCGTAACTAGAAATCACAGGGCCCCATAGCAAATTTTGTATGGGGCCCTGTGATTTCCAGTTACGCCCATGCAGAGCCCACCTGATATCCCAAACAGCCCAACTGAGAGTGACCCTGCAAAGCCCACCATAGACTCTCTATGGTGGGCTCTGCAGGGTCTCAGGTAGGCTGGTCACTACCCTCCACACCTCATACTTGTCAGCCCCGATCCGCTGTCCGCCTCCTCCTCCTCCATGGTCGCTGGCAGGCCCCACCTCCTCCATCACTGGGCGCCACCTCCTCCTCCGCTGCCAATGCCGGGCCCAGCCTCCTCCTCCGCCGCTGCTGGCTGTCACTGACTCAGCATCGGCGTGAGGAGGAACATGTTGTCAGTTGTCAGTGATCTAACAGCAACACGTTCCTCCTCACACCCACATGTTTACACGTGTTTAGCTACAGACTTAGTCGGCTAGTCGGACCCGGAATGCAGTAATTTCTATTTTGGCAAAACTGACCTAGACTGAAGGTATTTAGGTGTTGATGGACGCATAGGTGTGCATTCAGTCATAGAAAAGCATTGCATGAGTCCAGGTGATTAGAAATGTGCTCCAAATGCACCTGAACTCAGCGTTTTGGTATGTAGTGTGCATGAGGCCTTGAAGATGTACATATAGAGCTTTTATTTTCAGCATTTTTAGAAAAATTGTAGGTTTATTTATAAACTTATACTCTGTATGCAGCTGGGCAAATGCCATTTGCACCACACTAGCACCCCTAGATGGTGCTGAGGAATATAGAAAATTCCTATACTCCCCAGCGCCATCTAGGGGTGTTAGTGGCAAAGTTTTATAAATAAACCCATATAGGCTCACTTATATTAGACACTTTGGTAAATGCATACATTAATATTTGTGCATTTGTAATGCATTTGCAAATTTTGGGGTACATTATTTAGGACCCTATTCAATTATTTCAATCAAAAACTACAGTGGAGGATGAAAACTTTGTAGGATGTTCCTGAATCCGTTAGCTGAGCTTTCTAGTGTGAATTTAAGTAGTTAAAAACATGATGTATTTTGAAGATGTTATGCCTGTTATAATACACCTGCCATATTGGGCTGCTATTGCTCTCTTGATAAAAAAAAAATGCTAACTCCCTAGCTGTCATGTTGGCACTTTGGGTTCAGTGCTTTCTGAGTCACTGAGCAAGAACAAATATATTGATTTGGAAATGGGCCATGTCTATGACTTACACTTGATGCATCAATGTTCTGGATCAGTGACTTAGAAATACTGAAGGCAGACATGGCCAGACAGCTAGAATTTTCAGAAAGAGGTTAGTGATGTATGCCATTCCTAATGCTATCCTAACAGTCTTTGTGCATATAGGCTTTTGTAGGCTCTGTATTGCTCCCCCTCTCATGTCACATCTCTGGAGGAATCACTGTGCAGCTGTGAAACTCTGTGTAAAAATTGTAACCCAGTTTTTGGTGAACAGCCCATATGTATGATCCTCTTCTGGCAGTTTATATCCATTTTATGGTTATAGCACCTGGCTAAACCAGATTTGAGCCTCTGATGGATGGAAATTTCCTGAAGTCTAGTACTATGCTTCTGCTTTGGCTTTTTGAGTTAGTTCCCTTTTTAAGAACAACCTGTCCCAAGGCAGTGGACCTACTTTATGCCTTGCAGTAATGCTTGTCTAGTCACATGGCCTATCTCTCCAGGCACACAGCTTGCAAGAAAGCCAAGCCTTCTAGACCCAGGCTCCAACCAGGCACACAGCCGGCTAGCAAGGGAAAGACCCTAGTCAAGGACACTTCCAGAACTGGGCTTTGCTAAAGCACAAGGGATTGATAGAGAAAAGGTGACAAGAGATTAATGACGAGCTTACAAGAGCCTCTTTGTATAGGAAATGTTAGATGGGAATAACATGAGGAAAGCACAAGTCTTTTTAAAGGACAATTGTACTTTAACCATAACATTCTCTAACCCATCCTCCCACCCCTCCTGGATGAATCAGTACTAACACCCCCTAACCCAGCTTCTTACTTACCTCTGTTACCTAATGCACAGTTTCACTTCCAGCCAAAGTTCTCTTTGGTGCTGGCCACACCTGATCCACACTGAGCTGTATAGAGCCATCCCGGGAAGCAGCTCCAGCATCCAGAATAGCCCCAAAGAAGTTTATGAAATTATCTATCTATACTGGCTTTCTGTGCCATGAAAGAGCAGCCAATGCGTAGTCCAATATTCAGTGTGCCATTTCATATAATGGTTCATGTGCAAGTACATGCACAAGCCCAATTTACTAAAAAATATCCATTGCGTGCTTCCTGCTACACAGTGATTTAGAGGTATTTGCTCCCCTTATTTTGACTAAAGTAAATTGAAAGAATGTTTTTAGTAGAATTTAATTAAGTAAGGATACTGGTTGTTACACAAAGCTGTGCATTACATACTGTATATTGTTTCTTTCTTAATTGTTTTGCAGAACATAGTGGAACCATGGTGTGAAATGGCAAATAACTATGCTACCAAAAATTGCCAATAGGACGCTCAACTGTGATAGCCCTAGAACGATTGCTCTCACTCCAATGCTCATGATTCCCAGAGGTCATTCAACCCACTGGAATCATTCAACTCCCTGGCTGCTGGTGGTTGGCTGCTAGAACACCAGGCAGTCCTAGCAACTAATCTTTGAATAATGACAGCGGCATCCACTGCCGCTGCCATTATTCAACCCCTGCTGCTGCCAGTTAGTTGCTAGGACACCAGGGGGGAATTTATCGAAACTGGAGCAGACAAAATCTGGAGCAGTTGTCCATGGCAACCAATCAGCTTCTCTCTTCAGTTTGTTCAGTTTAGATTTGAAAATGAAAGATAGAAGTTGATTGGTTGCCATGCACAGCTGCTCCAGATTATGTCTGCTCCAGTTTTGATAAATTCCCTTCCAGGTGTTGTCATTTTTCAACCCCGCCCCCATTGCTGCATGCTAGTTGCTAGGACTGCCTGGTGTCCTAGCAACTAACTAGCAGCAGTGGGGGTTGAATAATGACAGCACAAATTGCCCTAGTTGCTGACCCTATTTGCTGGTTGCTAGGATGCCAGGCAGCCCTAGCAACTAACCGGCAACACCTGTAGTTTAATAATGACAACGGCAGTGGAAATACTAGTTTTTTTGGCTGGCATTCTGATCCAGTGGCATCACTTCTTTCTGAGTCAATGACCTGGGACATGTACAGTAAGGAGAACTTTTATTTTCATGATTAGCATGCTTGTTCTGAGTCAATGTTTCCAATTGTTGAAGATATACGGAGCCATGTAGCTTGATTTTTCAGAAGGAGGTCAGCAAAGGTGGTCTTTATCCCAGGTTTCCTTTAAAGTCTAGCCACAAACCAAAAACCAATGAGGAGTTAACATTGTTTTAGACTGTTACAGAAAATGATGTTTACAGACAATGCTTCATTTGAAAAGCCGGTTGGAGGCTCTTGACGCTAACTAGCAACTGTCGAGCCAATAAGGAGATTTCAAAGAATAACTATGATGTATTTAGACACAATTTACGGAATATTTATGTAACGCACACTCTAACAGCCAAATTAGTGAAACACATCAATCGGCACTCTTCTGTTTTGGAACCATTACTTCAGCACTTTCCTGTTAATGAAAGATATAACCTTTGATATTTAGAAGACCAGATGTTAATTGATTATGAAATACACTTAGCGGCTTGCATGCCACTTGACTGTAACTTGGCACAACTAAGACAATCCGGCTTTGCTTGCTGCACGCAATTACAGCTCCAGATACTCGGTGTTGTTGCTAGGTTGCATATTTTGTCGTTATTTTGCTTTCTAATGTTGATTATGATTATAGGAAACATTTGTCATTATCACAAACACTGCTTCCTTTTATAGCGACTTTAATTAGTCCTACATTTTGACACATGGAGGCACTCATTTCTTTCTTCACATAAGATTTCGGGGAAAACATAAGAGAACGGTAATGAAAAATTTATTTAACTGGCCTAAATGTTATATTTGCCGTTATTTGATCTTTGCTTGGTTTACACAAAGAAGACAGAAAAATGAGCATGTCAAAATATGATTACCAGATATTCTACTTTGTAGGGAACTGTACATGTCATAGGCCCCTAATAACAATACAAATGATTCCTAGTAGCACCTAAAGCTAACTGATAGAGGAAATCACACTGTGTGACAGCATTTTAATTTGCACAGCAGACTTTGATGAACAAAACAGGATATTATATGCCAATACGTAACAATATAATGACAGTGGCAACTGAGGATAAGATCTTTAAAAGCATATAGCATAAAATACATCTTCCATTCCACACCACCTTGGGGACATAACGGACACCTTTTCCTAAGAGAAATACAAGTCTGACAATGCTGAACTCCAATCTGAAAATTATTGGTTGTTATGCCTACATAATGCCTTCAACAAGTCCTGAGTCACTGACCCGTAACAAGTATTCAGATTGGGAAAGTTAGAGAAAAGGCACCCTACCTCACTAAACGACATGTCCAAATCTCTGTGGGAACCTGACCATTGCATCTAAACTAGATGGCCAAAAGTATGTGGAAACCCCTGAAAAGTAGTGAGTTCAGATGTTTCCAGTGAAGGGTACTGTCAATTCTATTGTAAACAAAGAGATTTTAGACAAATGTGTTCTCCCAACCTTGTGGTAACTGTTTGGGGAAGGCCATTTTCTGTTTTCAGCATGACTGCACCCCTATGCACAATGCAAGCTCCATAAAGACATAGTTTGGTGCAGGGGGACTTGAGTGGCAATCACAGAGCCCTAACATTAACACTCCTGAACACCATTGATATTAGAATGCTGATTGCAAACCAAGTCTTCTTACCTAACATCAGTACCTGACCTCACAAACATTCTTTTGGCTAAATGGCCACAGATTCCCACAAATACAAAATCCTGTGTAAATCCTTCTAAGAAGAGTGGAGTCTAATAAAGCCACAAAAGGGTAGTGGGGTAACACCGGATTAATGCCCATGGTTTTGGAATGGGATGTCCATCAAGCTCATACAAATGTGATGGTCAGATCCCTATAAACCTTTGGCCATATTCAGTAATTGCACTAGGTTAGAGGCAACAAGATTTTGCACAGGCATATATCCATTACAGCCGATATGTTTCTTTCAGGAAAAGGTTTACTTTAAAGTGGAACTTTTGGTGACTTTGCAAGTATGTTTATTAAATTCCTGACATGTCAAAACATAAAGCACAGGGAGGTGCGGTCAGGGGAGGCAGGTGAGGCAGAGCTTCACCTAGTATTATGGAAAGAAAAAGCTGTCAGCTTCAAGTCTGAAGCTGACAGATTTTTCTCCATTCAGAGTGGCTTCTGACAGGTTACACAGCAGGGAAATACTCGCCGCTGGGTAACCTTAAATGGATCGAGCACTGCCTGTTAATTACAGGTGACACTCCAATCCGGCTTTTGACAGCTCAGTTAGGTTACACAGCAGCGGGCTTCACTGCTGCTTTGTGTAATCTAACATAGTGAAGCCAAGGCTACAACAGCCTCTACTTGATGTTAAAGGCTTGAGCTCTGTGGATGGTTTGGACCAATGGCAAAGCGCCTTTGGTCTAAGCTGTCCAATCAAAAAAAGAAAAAAGCCCCACTGAGGACATTTATCTTGATGCTTCACCAGTGACGAGCAAGTGAGGGACAGGGAGGCTCCTCCCTAATTCCTCCCTAATTCTTCCCTCATTCCTCCCTCCCTCCTCCACACATAGCTCGCTGACCTGGTTGGGGACGGGGCTTGGGGCGGGGCAGCGGCAGACTGGGGCAGGGGGAATGCCTTACCTAGCACAAACCCTACTGCACATCACTGCAACACTCTGAGGTCCACTTCCACCTTTCTGCCAGTCAGCACTCCTCTTATAAAAATAGCAGGAGAAGCCTGTTTTTTTTAAGTCTGTATGGTCTTGTGAGAGCACCAGTCTGAAGAGCATGTGAACTGGAACATAACATTCTTTGTGGAGGAGCTCAAAGCCATAAAACTGAGAACAGTCAATAGGTTTATAAATATTCAATGTTATGACTGCAAATAGCCTTTGCTTTGCTTTTAATATCATAAAGTGACCCTGTGATTTTCCCCACTTGCTCCACACAATTACCCTTTTCTTCACTTATCAACTACTCTGCTTATCTGCATGGAGCAAAGGAAGGAAGTTCTTTGTAAGCTCAGATTTGCA
The DNA here is from genome assembly GCF_000935625.1 of Nanorana parkeri. Lineage (NCBI taxonomy): Eukaryota > Metazoa > Chordata > Amphibia > Anura > Dicroglossidae > Nanorana > Nanorana parkeri. Next base: position 3,003,697 of record NW_017306307.1, read on the forward strand.
ACTTGGACCGTATACATTATCCCTATGTGACAGCACTGGGTTTCTGAATGGCGAATTGGCAATCACAAGCACTGTCACTCGGCAACAGAGGGAATAAGTCACACCCCCCCAACAGAATTTTCTTCCAGTGAGGGTTCAAACAGAAGAAGAATATGTGCTGCCTGTGGGGCTGCCATTAAAGTGAACCTGTTGATATGTTTTGTATGGGAACCTGTTAGCAATTTAAATGTATCCTTCTATTTTCTTAGTTTTCTAGGTTTTCAGGTGGACATTGCTGTACGGCACCAGTACACCCTACTTTCTTTTGCCTGCAATTTGGTGAACCTGGAACACACCTGCTGATGGTTCTGAAACAGGTTGATGATGCAGGAAAACAACGGCTGGTGATCCTTGAACATCTCTTCTGATAATGCTGCAACACTCTGCTTGCTGCCTCTTACACACAGAAAGAATGTCATAAAACATTTTGACTACTAAGATGTTTTTCACCATCCACAATAAGATTCATGACTGCCTTGGAAGTTTAAATGTGACTGTTGATACAGGAAGAAGACAAAGCAGAATCTACATAGCACAGCCTTTAGAAAGTCCTTTTCTGCTGTCCTCGTACTAACCCTATGATATTGTATGTGTGTGTGCTGAAGCTTTGCAGGTCAGGAACAATCGAGATAACTTTCATATTTTCTGATCACTGGTCCACTTACTGTATAATTTTTATGCCTAAACATATCAAAATGATTTAGCCTTCATGCAGTCATGCAATTACATGAACGTACCTTTCAGTAATGACTCTCACCTGTGAATGAAACCTAGTTTTCTAGCAAAAGGGACAGATTAAAAAAACTGTTGTATACAGAAAAAAAGGACACAAATAAGGAAAACAATTATGTTGTCTGCTTGTATCTGTCAAAATTACTTGAATGTAGAGTATACAAAGAAATAGAAACGTTTTATAAGAATAATGTGTATCAAATTGCTTGATGAGATATTTAAAAAGTGACATATCTGTAAAGTAAAACTTTGGATTAAAGAGTTTCCCTGCATAAAGTAGCAAGTGTGTCTGGCTTCCAGTTGACTTCTTTTTAACCACATTCAAATTATTCCTTGACAAGCATTTTATTACACAATAGACAAAGCCTCTTTACAGATCTGTAATGAGGCAGTTAACAGGAGTCAAAGGCAATTGTATTATTTTGAAGATAGAGGATGCAAATTTACATAGAAGAAAAAGACAATCAAATAACTGAAAACTATATTACTTTGCTACATGTTTCACATCCCTTTTAAAGTATACCTGTGATTACAGTATATCTAAACCCAAACCTTTCTAGAGGAGGTAACAGTTAAACCCATGTAAGGTTTTATTTTGTGCTATCTGTCTCACATTGTGAAGAATTACTATCACTTCCAGCCCTGAACAAGTTTTCTCTTTGGATGTTTTTCCCTCTGTTACTGTTCTGATCAGAACTCATGATTTTGGATTTTCTCACAACATTCCATTCTATCCAAAACTGCTTTGGCTTAAGATACACTTTAAAAACTAATGCTACATCATCTCTGAATTGGTGCTGACACTATCCTTCCTTCTGGAAGGTGGCTACTATTGTTTCTCCATAGTCCCTGTGTGTTGTAAAATAGCCATTGCTCCAAGCTCGCTCCCGTGATGGACTACAATCTCAATACAAATTAGTAAACTAAACGTGAGACTGTTGTCCATCACAGGAGTGAGCTTGGTGAGGTGGCTACTTTACAATACACACAGGGAACATGGGGAACAAAAGCATCCACCCTCCAAAAGGAAGGACAGTGTCAGCACCAATTCAGAGATGATTTGAGGATCTACAGGTGAGTGATACACAAATAAGATATCTTTTTGTTAATAGTTAAGGTATTTGAATGCATTTTTAAGGTTTAACTCCTAAGTTTAGTGTCACTTTAAAACAGATTGTTTAGGATACACTGTGTTTTAGCAAACTAAATGCCAAATTGTTTCTGGTGTACAGGGCTCTAACAGCAGCCCCGCAATCTCCTATTGATCAACATTAAGACATTTTATAATAGATCACTAAATATGTGATAGTGTTAAATGCCATACATTGCCTTGTTCAGCTGGAAAGCCATTGGCATTCATGTGAAAAATGCATATTCAAAGTGCATTTGCCCTGCCAGAGCAAAGAGTTAATGAAATGAAGGCAGATATGTAGGTTAGTGAGTCTTGACATTAGCAGAAAGATTTCTCTGTGCCATTAGATGCCAGTGTTGTTCCACACTCCTCAGTCTTAATCAATTTCATTACAATAAATATCACAGCAGGGGTTCAGCACTGACTGCAAGGGTAAAGTACTGGTATGAAGGAAGAAAGGCAATTAATGAACTCCAAAAGCAGACGGCTAAATAAACTCCTAAATAATCTCATAATAGCCGACAGAAATATTATGAAGCACTCATTGTTGGATGCAGGCTGAATGTGAATCGAGTATTGTTTTCTGCATCTGATTTCCAAAGATAGATGTAATTATCAATTTACAAAGGCTGAAAGGTATTCATTCGGAGCGTTTCATGTTTTGTTTTTACAAAGCCAACGGAATGAATCATTTTGTAAACAGCTTTAAAATGTATCCTCATGGTACTCAAGACCAGGGACGAGTTTGGGTTCAGTCTGGACTTGAGGTTTCCTTTACCTGGATGGGTGCTGTCATGCCAGGACATTCCCCACCCGCAACTGCATGCAAACAAAGGGGCAGAATGCTGGTGACATCATAGACCTTATATGGCAACCTGACCATATTTGGTATCTCTGGAATACATTCACATTTCCCTATATTGTATCCTTTTAAACATTTGGCAGGTGCAGAAAAACAATGTTTGGTTTGCCAGAAATACAATATGGCCATACTTTCTTTTATGACATGACAACACAGCTCTGAGGCTCCATTCACACCTCAGCATTATCATTTTTAGGATTTTTTCAGTCTATGTTTTGTGGTCAATACACATTTTTGAAGAATTTTAAGTACTTTTTTTCAGGTGTATTCAGCTTCAGGCTTGTTTGCAAAAAACTATTTTGCACAAAACATGCAACAAATGCAAAATAAAACACAAAGCCCTCATTCACACGTAGCATTTTGTAGCTCCCTTTCTGCCCTGAAAAAAATGCTAAAATAAACCCCAAAAACATTCTCACTTCTTTTTTATGGCCATGTTCACATCTAATCGTTTTGTTGTTATTAGCAAAATGTTTGTCGCTGGAAACAATTACATGACCTTTTTGGGGGAGATTATTCACTCCTTGGCCCTATGGAAATGTTCAAAAACGTGAGTTTGCTCTGTTTTTGCACTTGTTTTTCAGCCGCTTGCCCATTTGCTTCAATGTGTCACAATCGGCTTGCAAGAACGGGTGACTTGATGTCACGCAAAAAACGCACATGCTACACGAAACACGCTGAAAATGCACATATTTAAAATCACTCAGTTGTGAATGAGGGCTTAATGTGCACATCTACAGGCATTCCTATTGAAGTCGATGGGGCCAAAAATTCTGAATTCTGCTGAACAGTAGCTCATGTACTGTTTGCTGCAGCTACAAAATGCCTAGGTGTGAATGGAGCCTCAGTTCCTAAGCATGTGGTGTCAGTCCTGCCTACTTCTGATGGATTACATGGAACACTCTTCATCCCTAGGTTCAAATATAACAGAGATATACTCACCCGATTCTCTGAACTGGCTGTAACAGTGCTTCCTCCAGCCTGTATCCCCCTCTGCTGCAACAATGGCATGTCCCTCAGTGTCCTCACATCCTATACACACTGTGTAGAATGTGATGACTCATGGACCTTAGAATTGGATGAGTATAAGTTTTTTATTTTTGAACCTAGACAAGGAGCACTGAACCCTTGCAGTGCAGGGGTAGGGTTAAGAAAAAGTTTCCCCGGAGTTCTGCTTTGAAATAAAATGTCCTTGCTCTGTGTGCCATAAAGCCATGGTTTCTTTTTTTTGCTCCACATTTAGCTTCTGTTGTGTCCCTCTGCAAAATAAAATCTATTCATGTAAATAGTTTGCTTGATGACTCACAGGGCAGATGTCTGCTATGTTCATAGTGTTCTGTGAGCTTGCTTATTCAATACAATAAGAGCAACATGGAAACCACTGTTACCCCTCGAGATAGCAGCCCTTGGGAATTCATTATTTACCGGTCTGACCAGTGTAACCTGAAATCTGATTGGTTGCTGTGCTTCGCTGCACATTGCCCATCATATTTGCTTTTTGCATTCAGTTATTGACCAAACCTGATGGTCTGTGAGGATGTACAGAGCAGGACTGCACAATGGCTGCTCCCCCGGTGCACGAATAATGGGTGTTCACCGAGTTCATTCTCCAACAAAGTTCTGCTTTTGCTTAGACTGACATTTTGCTGATTCTTTTTTTTTTTTTTAAGTTAGCGTTGTAAAGATAGATAACTATTTAGTAGGCGATACCTAATTTCCCATTATTGGAAGTAATTATTCTTAGCACTAGGTATCAAAACACAATCAGTTCCTTAAAATACCCTAATTAATCTAATAGATATGTTGTTAGTTTAATTGAGAGTTTAATTGAGAAGATACACTCTATAAAATATAAAAAGCCCACCTCCAGGCAAACTGCTAAATACGCAAATAAAATACATATATGGGAGCTGTTTTATCTGCCTAAAGGAGATTTACACAGCTCTGCTACACAAGACAAGCCGGTCTGGCAGGACAGGAGACCTGCTTTTTCTCTGCTGCAGTTTCACTTCCATTTACAGGTTTCCTCCCCAGCCCAACCTTGTGACTGAACAGTGAAAGAAGAAGCAACAAGCCGATGAGCCTATTTCTTTGTCACACTGCCCTCTACTCCAATCAAAATGGTCCTTGTTAGGATGTGAACAGAGCAGCACAACTGAATGTCTCCTTGTGCTGCTTTCCTCTTTTCCTGGCTAAGCTCTGCTGTACAGGGACTGCAAAAAGGTCATATAAAGATACATGCAGGTACTTACACTGCTTGCATTAAACAAATAAAACATTTTTTTATTAATTAATGTAAAAATTGATGTTTGATTGATGTCTTTATATCTTCCCAGAAATCAGCTTTAGGATAGATAGATAGATAGATAGATAGATAGATAGATAGATAGATAGATAGATAGATAGATAGATAGATAGATAGATAAAGACTACCTTTAGTGGAGTGGCTACTAGAAATTTAGTGATTGTCAGAGCTGTAGTCAGTCAGGCTGAATTATAGTTGGCATTTATTTGGTTAATTCCAGGTGTTCTGGCATTGCTTGTACCTACCTGGGTGGAGTTACTCTGCTGCAGTGTGGAACAACCAATGGGAGACACTGTGTGTGTAAGTGCAGTCCACCAGCCATCAACTATCAGTGGGGCTCTCATAGCCAGTGATGCATGCTGAGACAGGACATATATACTCAGAGGAATTGCCATGTGCTCAGTTCTGTTCAGCCTGACACCAGGCTTGGGCCTGGGGCTGGGAATACTCAAGTGCGGGAAAGGTTTTAAGCATGGAGGAGGCCTTTGCTACTAAATGTCGGGGAGAACCAGGGAAGCTGATGGCTGCTGGAGGTACCTGGAATAGATAGGACCTCAGGAGCAAGTCTGGTGTCTCTCCTACTGCAGATTCTGTACCTATTCAATGGTTGCTCAAATACCCAGTGCGTGCTCCTATTGGAGTCTGTCTATTTTTCTCATGGATGTCTTAAGCCCTAAACCCTCTCTCAAGGCTCAGATGTTATAATAAAAGTTCTTCAGCATCATACTTTTGACCTAGATCTCAGCTCTGTTGGACACTAGAAGAGGGTGGTTAATGCTAGTGGGGCAGCTGGTTGCTAAAATCCCCTAGACAGGCTATGGATGACCTGGGTATTTCAGCAGCTAATTTGGGGGTGAAAACTAGATAGATAGATAGATAGATAGATAGATAGATAGATAGATAGATAGATAGAGACACATGTTGAGTTAAAATGAAGCTAGTATTTTCTAATTTAACAAACTGTGGGTAGCATAGTTGTTCCTGGCTTTCTATTGGGCTGGTCACTGTACAGCCATGGGTGACACCCACTATGGCTCTGTGTAATGGCCCCTGATATAGGTTCTATGTAGGGCAGAAGGTAGACACAGCATCATTAACGTTCATGCCCTTTAAATGAGCAGATGCAAGGTAGAATAAAGGTTTGAAGCAAGTGCACCAGAGTGGAAGAGAATGCCAACACTGCTTTAAGAAAATCAGTGCCAGTTGAATAAACTGGATCATTCTATGAAGCACATAAAACATATAGTGGAATTAAATATAGTGGTGTGCAAATATAACTATAGTATCAGTATTTGCCAGGCACACTTGCATAGTATCTCATCATACAGTATGCCATTGGTTTTATGAACACAGTGTTTCTAAAACCTGTCTTCACGGACCACTAACAGGCCATGTTTACTGCATTTCTAAGTACTTGCTTATATTTGTTAATGAAACCTGTTGCAAGCTAAGAAATTCAGATTTATATTATGAAAACCATAGATTATCTTCAGTGAAAACCTCTTGTCAAGCCGTACAATATATAGCTTTTCCTGTGTAGCGCTCATGCCAAAAGGAGCCACTGGATAGAATGGTCCCTCCTAGCCTGTCTGGGGTTTACAATGGTGTTGCTGCCCCAAATGCACTTACTAACCCTCGAGTGGAGACTGATCAAACTGAAGTCCACATAGAAGATGTGATGCTGATGAGCTTTTATTAAAGATCTTTGGCAGAGAGGGTTAGGGCACAGGACACCCAGGATATAATAGACTCCAATGAAAGATAGAAGAAAGTACATGCAGCCTTCACAGAATAGAGGACCTTCAAGCCAATTGCAGCAATCTGTGTCTTGAGCTCCTGGCTGTGCAGTACTTTAGGCGAGAACTACTAGTCCACTTGAAAATAAATCACCATGCTGCCACAGAGGATCACTTCACAGCCCCCCCCCCTCCCTCCCACATGTTAATGTTGAGCCTCAGACCCAGGGTGCATATAGCTTCCCTTCCTAGGATTCAGTCCTAGATGGGTCAGACAGTCCACAGCACCCTCTCCCAGCCAGGAGCTCGGGGGGTAAAGAGACCCTCACATGGTCCACCACAAATATTTATGTCCTCTCCCAGCATGCACCACTGGCCATGAACCTCCTAGTGATTGGCTAGGGAGACATTAATATTCATAATACACCATTATTGGTGGCTCTGTTCTTTGGAAAGGTCACACCCAGCAGCAGGCAGTTGCAAACAATAACAGAGTGCTTAGCAGAAACCAAATGAGCACAGCCTATTAAATCAGGATTTGACTGACTACAGTCTGACAACAGCTAAATTGAAATAGTCACCCCTGCTTAAGGCAGGGAGGGTACACCTGTAAAAAGTGGACGTTTGCATATACAGAATCTATTGGGACTCCCGCTGGCCACTGATTTGGGGGCATTTTTCCTTCCACCAACTCTGGGGCATTTGTTCCTCCAAATGCTGGGGCATATTTTTTCCATGTCTAATTTGTAGAAATAATATCCTATTTTTTGTCAACACACCATATGAGGTCATAATGTAGGTGTTCCCAGCAATAGTTTATTCCATCTTTGGTGAAATACTAAAGCTGGCCATACACTGGTCGAATGTTGGCCCATTCCTGCTGAATAGTTGATGTTTCAATTGACTTTTGTTGAAAGAAGACAGCGGTAGAGCCCTTGATCAACGCTCACAAGTGTTGATGGAGAAATCTGTCATATTTTCTTTGTTCAGCCCACAGGTTGAATGAAGAAAATGTTACAGTGTAAGACCAGCTTTAGAACTCACTTTCAGCAAGTGCTCTGGCAAAGTGGCATGGGCTATCTAGATATCTTTAGAACAGACGCAGGTAAGCAAGTTTTGTAGCAAGCATGTATAGCTGATGTGGTAACTAAAAAACTTAAAAAAAAGAAGAAAAAAGGGAATGTAATTTAAAAGATCAACTTAGAACATCAAGTAAAATAAGTATGTGAATGAATGCAATAATTTCTCTTAAATTTAAAATGTCCACTCAATTTACATTTATGTAGGTTTTTATATAACATTTTTGCATGTTGCCTCGATGGAAGTGTACAATGGAAAAGGGGCAGTGGTGTGGATCATTCTTCTTCTCACTGATTATGTGTGCTTAATTAAACTGCATTAGGGGCACATATTATTAGACCGCAACATGAGGTAAGTAGGTGGAAATGGGAATCCATGACCTTCAGAATGAATTTCTGAAAATATTAAAGCTGGAATTAAAACATAAAAGATCATTAAAAACAAATGTTCAATGTTTTAAAGTTTGGGTTGATCAAAAGATGTTAATTTGAAGTATGCCATGCTGTAATCAATGAATGTAATTAAAAATGATTATACAATCAGTAAAGAGACTCTAGTACATCCTCTTTGTTGAAAGGTTGCAGTGGGACTTATGAGGAGATGAGTAACCAGCTTTTTCATATGATAGACTCACAGGTGTCATCAAGTCAACCGGTGAACTGATATCTACACTGAAATAATGATTGCAGAACCTGGTTTGGCCATCTGTTTATTGAGATCTAGCAAGTTATAAAAACGTATGAAGTTGATTGCCAGCTAATTAGGTAGGTTGTAATCATGTGGGAGTCAATGGTAATGAGAAGTGAAACATTTACCTTACCACAGGTGACCTATACGCTGTGCTTATTTAATGTCTCTTTTTACTGACACTTGTCTGGCATCTGGTTTGCGTCCATTGCAGAATTGTACATCGGGGTAGGCAAACTCCAGCCCTCCAGCTGTGGCGCAACTATGAATCCCATTAAGCTGGCTATACACTATGTGAATTTAAGATTGTGCTTGGTAAAAAAGCCCAGTATGTACTGGCAAACATGCATTAGTGCGCAGGTGTGCATGGACATGTGTTCTATGGAACATGCATGTTCCAAAAGGACCAGGAAAGGATGTGTGCATTAGACATGTGCGATTCGTTTCGTTCCGAATCGAAATTCGGATGGATTTTTGGAAATTCTGAGATTCGGATGTATCCGAATTCCGAATTACTGCTAAAATAAATGCAAACGAATCGAAATTCGGACGAATTTTCAGAACTTCGGAGATTCGGATGCATCCGAATTCCGAAATACAGCTAAAACGAATGCAAACGAATCCGAATTCCCGATTTCCCGAAATTTGTTAGTGGTAGCCCGGTTGAAATGTTATTTATTGGACAAAATTTTGTTAGCAGCAAAGTGACATTAGAAAAAGCCGTCAAATACTACATAGCATTCGGAAACTCCCGAATGCTTTTGCGAGTTTCCGAATGCTATTCGGGTCTGTGAGCCAAGGGGGTTGATTTACTAACCTTTTAACCCTTTCGCTGCCAAGGACGTATGGCATACGGACCTACAAAAGTGCTTCCAGCTGGCCAGGTCAGTATGCCATACGGACCTGGCATTTACAGTTCTACTATAAGCTGATGGTCGCTTTAGCGACCATCAGCTTATAGTATAACTGTTCAGCAGACTGTCCCCTTTAAATTAATAGCTGTCATCAGCGGCTCAGAAGCCGCTGATGACCGCTATTATCAAAAATACCGGGCGCCCCAGCTTTTCCGGCTGGTTTGGCCTTTTCATATGACACCTCGGCTCACAGACCCGAGTAGCATTTGGAAACTCACGAATAGCACTCAGGAGTTTCCGAATGCTATGTAGTATTTGACCGCTCCGCCTATCTGTTGATATTCGGGCCAAATGTCATTTTGCGGCCAATTTTCCTCGGGTTTGGGTGGTCGTCGTGCGACAAGACTTTTTCTTATTTTGGTGGGTCGGCGGGGGTTGGGCATCGTGATTGACGCTGGATTACATTGATGGATCCATTTGTTTTCTTTTTTTTTTTATTAAAGCAATAGTCAAAAATTGAGTCTTTGTTTTTTTTTTCAATTAAAGGATTTTATCGGAAAGTCTGGACTTTTTACTAACTATTTGATTTAACTCTTTAGTGAATGGGTAGGGGTACAAGTACCCCTTACTCATTCACAAGGGGGAAGGCGGCATATGGGTGCCCCCTTATTTAAAGGGGTACACTGATGCAAATAAGCCCCCTTGCCCGCAGACCTCCACAACCACCGGGTCAGGGTTGTGAGGAAGAGGCCCTTGTTCCCATCGGCACGGGGACACCCTCCCAATGCTGAGGGCACGTGGCCTGGTAAAGAGCAGAGAGGGGGGGTGCTCGATCGCCCCCCCTTTCCTTCCCTGCTGGACCAGTGCTCGGATCAAGGGTCTGGTAGGACTGTTAGGGGGGACCCCACGTTTTTTTCCCCCATTTTTTGGGGCTGGGGTTCCCCCTTAAATGTCATACCAGACCTAAAAGGTCTGGTATGGATTGTGGGGGGAACCCGACGCACTTCTTTTTTTGTTTTAACTTGGGGGAGGGTCCCTCCTAACATTCCTACCAGACCTAAAGGGTCTGGTATGAATTGGGGGGGGCCTCAAGCTTTTTTTTTTTTTATCTATTTCGACCGGACTACCGCTAACGAATTTCGTCCGAATCTGAATCCCGAAACAAATTGCGGACCCGAATCCGAAAAACGACTACTGATAACGAATTTCGTCCGAATCCCGCAACAAATTCAATTGTGGACCTGAATCCGAAAAACGAAATATGCAAAATCCGAAACAAAACGAAACTAAACTAAACAAATTTTTTGCTGGTGCACATGTCTAGTGTGCATGGACCAACGGGGTGGCACACAGGAAATTGTATAGGACATGCCCTAACAGACTGGCCTATATAAACGAGCATGTAATGTGCACAAGTTTCTGGAAGATCTTTAGCTCGTTCCTGTGTACTTGCAATCTGACCTGCCTGCTTGATTCCTTCACCTGACCCAGTTGCCTCCCGACCACTCCTTTGTATACTGCCTGCCACTGAGACCTTGGCCTGTTTACTGGATAGGCCTATGCCTTCTGCCTTTTACCATGCTGATCCGCTGCTCCTGACCTCGGCCTATGACGCAGACACCTCTCCTGATGCTCGATTCTGTATTTCGTAGCCCGGCTGGTTTGGCCTGTATCCTTGACCTGCTACTGTCTCCTGTTCCACGCATGCTACCCTGTGTCCACTCGCTCCTTGTTCTCCACTCAGGTACTTGACAGTGCTGCTGTCAGTGCCCTTTCGGCCGACATCCCTCTTCGGTGATCAAAGGTGCCGGTTGGGAAATCTTTGAAGGAACAGAGCGGGCAGCCGGTGGTCAGAATACAGTGAAGACAGTGGGAAAATTGTAAGTGTTGATGGAGGAATCTGTAAAAATAATTTTCATTCAGCCCACAGGTTGAATGTAGAAAATATTACAGTTAATGGCCAGCTTTAGGCATTGCACAGCCACAGACCTGACTTCCAGAGGCAGGTGCATAAGCTGGAGGACTGGGGTTCTCCTGATGTACACACTGGAGTACAGGTGAAACTCGAAAAATTAGAATATCGTGCAAAAGTTAATTTATTTCACTAATGCAACTTAAAAGGTGAAACTAATATATGAGATAGACTCATTACATGCAAAGCAAGATAGTTCAAGCCGTGATTTGTCATAATTGTGATGATTATAGCTTACAGCTCATGAAAACCCAGATCCACAATCTCAGAAATTTTTTGGCAGTGTGGGCAGGTGCCAAGTCCTGCTGGAAAATGAAGTCAGCATCCCCATAGAGCTCGTCTGCGGAAGAAAGCATGAAGTGCTCCAAAATCTCCTGGAAGATGGCTAAGTTGCATTAGTGAAATAAATGAACTTTTGCACGATATTCTAATTTTTCGAGTTTCACCTGTAGATTTAGACTTTTCACTCTGCAAAGTGTTTTTTTTAGATAAATTGAATTTCAAATGATAATATTGAATGATTTTATAGCATAATTATATTACAGCAGTAAGTTATGAGTATCAGTAATATTTTAGTAATGATATTAACATTGCTGTTAATTATATATTATATTAACACTAGATTAATTATAATTATATGAATTACACATTATATTAACACTAACACTATAAACACCACTTTCTATAATTTATTACTGTAATAGTGCTCTGACAAACATTTAAAAAAAAAAGGCAATCAGTGAATAGATATTCAAGCAAATATTATATTAATATAAAATTAGAACACCAATAATAGTGTTAATAAAATTTTTTACATGTATGAACAATAAGATGTGTTTTTTTTATGAATCCTCCTTAAATTTCTGGACAGATTGCCACCCGGTATATTATGGTCATAAAAGTACCTCATAACACCCATAAATTGATTGGTGTCTGAGTAAACGTTTACGTTCTGCACAAGGCTCATCCAGTACAAGCATTCTCCTAGGCTGTGGAGTTCCCACATATTGATGTGTGAGCTATGATTAGTGCAGGAATATTGTGAGCCCAGGATTCCCCAGGGGGCAGGTCCATGGCTCACAGGAAGTGGATTGAATGACACTGGCTGTCATTCAGGTTGGACGAATGGTGGCTAGAGATAAGCATGGGCTTTGCACAAACCCAGTTTGCCCAAGCCTGCTCAAAATTGTGACCACCACCCCCTCCTTTTGACCCAATCAGTGGCGGCAGTGGTGGCAATTGAGGTGGGGGAATTCGCCGCCCCTTTGTGATGTATAGCTGCAGGCCGAATGCGCCTCTCCACAACTGATTGGGTCAGGAGGCAGGGGTCACAGTCAGAGTTTTTAGCGGGCTTGGTTGAACTCAGGCAAACTGGGTTTACAACAAGCCCAGCCGCATCACTACTGGTGGCATCTAGTGAGAAGACCTTTCAATGGACCTGTGTCTTTATTCCACCTCAACATCTATGCAATGTGATGTAAGAAGTACTGTGGGGGAAAGCTCTGGACTCAAAGTGAGTATTTTAACAGGTGCAGAGTAGCAGATTAACTACTTCAGTACCAGCCTGTTATACCCCTTCTTTGCCAGACAGTTTTTTAGTTTTCAGTGCTGCTATAGTTTAACTGACAATTACTCGGTCATGCAATACTGTACTCAAATTTTTTTTATTAGGGCCACCAATATAGGGGTACAGCCGGCCCTCCCATACCAGGACCCATTGGGTCAACAGGGGTTCCCAGGCTCAGCTTGGAAACAGTCAGCAGATCCTACCACTGCTCTAGAGGTCTCTCCTTCCCACTGGGAGCCAGCTGCATGCTCTGATCTGTTACCCTTGATCCCCACTGCTCCGCCCCACCTGTTTTGGCAGGGACAGTGGAGATCAGAGGGGATAGACCGCTGCAGCTGGAGCTTTTTAAATAGTTAAAAAAATAAAACACCCCACACACACACACGCACACAAACACACATAACATACATGTGGAACTCTGTGCACCATATTGTGGTGTATGTTATCCATTGTAAGAACATAGTGCTAGTGTTTTTTCTTTTTTCTTTAATTAAAAAAAAATAAACTGTGTGGCAGCGCATGGCAAAGCAATTAAATGTATGCCTGCATCATTTTATTGCAACACACACCAACACAGCGCACAGACGGCCCTGCAGATCGGGCGTTACCACAACACAGATTTTAAGCATAAGTTGCTTTTTTACAGTGTTCCCTTTTTTTACCATTTCGGAAAAAGCTGCAATCTGAAATTAACATGTATTTGTTATTTATTAATTCAGTACAGTTTTGTCTTTTAACCTTCCCGAGTGTAGCTTGGGGTTACTTCTCCATACCCTGAGCTACACTCGGGAATATCCCACAGTATTTACTTACCTTGTCCCTCGAGCCGTGCGGTGTCCTCCGGCCGGCGCCGGCATCTGTCTTCCGGGTTCCGTCCCTTGCGAGCTGATGCGTCGCATGGGGGCGGAACCGGCGGGAAATTCGAAATAAAACCCGGAAGAAACGACAAAATAAAATAACGAAATAAATCCGAAAAAAAATTGCGCCGAAAAAATAACGAAAAGCTAAATAATCATACCGCCAGGGAGGTTAAATCTAGTAGGGCTCTTGTAAATTATGAAGGGTTTGTGGACCTACAAAACTAGTAGCACCATCTTTGCAGTCATGTGCTTTCAGAAAATGTATGATTTGGGTGGTCTTTTACAAACTCTGAAAGTTGCAGTTGAAAAAAAAAAAAGTGGAAAATCGCAAAAAGGTCTGGCCAGCCGAGGTCAAAAGTGGAATGTAGGTCCTAGCAGTGAAAGGGTTAAATATAACTGCTCTTACAGTCCGAAACAAAAATCTGAAATTGGGATTAGTTATTTCTGTCATTCGGATATTCGGATGTATCCGAATGTACACATTTCCAAAAATTCATACTAATTTCAATTCAGAAATAAATAAATTGCACATGTCTAGCTCTTATATTTCTTGTGTAAGGTTTGTAATAAACTGCAGTATAAATACGTTTCCAAGCAGTCATGTGATCGCAAAGCTCCAGCAAGTGTGTCTTTCTGTACACCTGGCGGGCATTAACTCTTTCTAGTCACACAAGCCTTAAGCCTTAAGCTGGCCATACATCTATAGCTGCAGATTTTCTATGGTCAGATGGAAAAAAGTGCAACAGATTCCTCCATCTGCGTAGATGGAGGAATCTCGTGCTTCAGTATCTTGCTAATCGGCCCCACTGGCTGTCAAAATACCTGAACAATCTGGTTGGATGCAGGCATTGTTCAGGTATTTTGACAGCCAGCGGGGCCGACGGGCAAGTACTGCCACTTGTCCAGTGGGAGAGTCCTCCATCCACACAGTTTAGCGTAGATAGAGGAATCTGTTGCACTTTTTCCATCTGACCATAGAAATTCTGCAGATAATCTATAGGTGTATGGTGGCCAGCTTTAGAGGTATGGCTTCACTGCTTGGTGTAATCACATGACTCCTTGTGAGAAAAATCAAAACCGATATGTACATTGCGTTTTATTACAAACTGTATGCTGCAAAAATAAGAGCAGTGGGGAGGAAGCATTTAAAAAGGGGTTTTTTTTTTGTACAGTCTTTCCTTCTACTAAGATCTAAGATGTATTAGGGTCACCTCCTGTCATCCAAGCAGATTTCTACACTGACATTAAGGGTCTGTTCACACTATGGTGTTGTGGTAAAACATGATACAGTTGGGCAAAAAAGTATTTAGTCAGACACCAATTGTGCAAGTTCTATAAATTTGTCTGGATTTGTTTTCTCATTTTGTCTTTCATAGTTGAGGTCTACTTTTGATGCCAATTACAGGCCTCTCCCATCTTTTTAAGTGGGAGAACTTGCACAATTGACAGCTGACTAAATACTTTTTTGCCCTACTGTACATGCATTGGTTCCGATGTGGTGCCATTCATTCGTCCTGAACGGCACCCCAATGCACTTTGAGATGGATATTTGTTGCTGTACACTTATATGTGGTGTGCTATGCTAAAAATGGTGCATGCACTATTTTTTGGCAGTGAACCACAACGCATGCCCTTCTCAAGGTGTCATTCAGAATGAATGCCACTGCATTGTATCAATAAAAGTATTGCAGTAAAGTGTGCAGTAATGCTGGGGGGCCCTGTCAGATGGCCTGTACAGGGCCCCATGATTTCTAATAGCATTTTATATAATTGTTTGGGAGACAGAGAGAGCTTTCTTTTTGTGTTGTTAGATAATCACAGTTTTTTTATTTGTTACTATATAAAGAAAAAAAGATCAAACATTTTAAAAATAGAAACCTTTTCCCCTTTTTTTATAAAACATATCACATTAAAATGCCAAGACAATACAAGGAGGCAGCTGTCATTTGTAAGGAGACACTGAGCTCCTGGGATTTGTACATCTCTGTTATAATGTATGATTTTGTTTTTATAAATATAAATAAAGTGATGCACCCATACCATTTTTTCAAGTACTGATACATTTGTTTATTGTCATGTGACAGTTTTCCTAAAACAATACAGACTAATGATTTCAGGACAGTGGTGGAGCGCCAGAGCCCAGTCACAGCTACAACCGCTGCAACCCTGATAGTTCTCGTGAAAATGCCAAGTATCGGCACTGGTACTGGAAAAGTACCGGTGCATCCTTAATTACAATTACAATACAATTCACAAACAAGATGGTAAGAAGGGCCTGCCGATGAGGCCTTAGGCCTTGTTCACACCAAATGCAGACCAGATCCGGTCAGGTTTCTGCACATGCAGTGCAGTGGGTTGTGCCGCGTTTTGGATGCATTTTGGATGCGTTTTGGATGCGTTCCAGAGCAGATCCAGAGCAGGTAAAATAGGGCTTGCCGCAGTTTTTTCACCTGCTCTGGATCTGGTCTGGATCCGCACGCTGCGATGTGAACTGGAGGTCAAAATACCATAGGAATACATTGGACGCAGTTTTGATCCGGTCTGCACCTGCTCTGGTCTGGATCTGCTCCGCGCTTGGTGTGAACACGGCCTTACAGTCTTAAAGGGAGGGGCAAGTGATACATGCAGAGGTGGCAAACTCTGGCCCTCCAGCTGTCTTGGAAGTACAAGTCCCATGAGACATTGCAAGGCTGGCAGTTGCAGGCATGACTCCCAAAGGCAGTGGCATGTTGGGATTTGTAGTTGAAGCAGAGCTGGAGGGCCAGATTTGCCCAACCCTGCATTAGTGTATAGGTCATACACAGAGGAAGGAAGCAAAGGGGTAAATATACAGGATAATCGAGGTAAATGACTTAATTTACAGATTAAACAGAGACAGGCTGGAGATGAGAAATACAGGAGAGGAGAGGGAGTGAAATGGTTAAAAAAATTCACAGTCAGTAAAAACATCTCCCTTTATTCATCCTTGAGTCATTGATAAATATTACTTCCTCCCCTTCCTCCGGTGTGAGAGGAAGGGGCGGGCTCTAAAATGTTTACATTTGATATCACTGTGATTGGTCAGCACAAGGTACAGAGCCGCTCAGATTGACTCTGAACTTTGTGTCTGTTATCTGAGCAGTTTGATGATGGCTCAGATTACAAACATTAACAGGCACAGTGGCCGCATATGCCGAATTTCTGCAGCTCTTTTTATAAAAAGCATTGTGGAAATACGCCTCCACCACTCTTCGGTTCTAAACATACAGCAGTATTGAAGTAGCAGCAGAAAAAAAAAACTGAGAACTTCAAACCTCAACTTTTTTCTACCTTAAACATAAAATTAACTCTTTTGCTGGCCCAGATTTTTTTTTGCCTACATGCTAAAATGCAAATTTTTTTTTTTACAAAAACACACTTACCGTAAAACCCCAAAACATGATATATTTTTTGAAAGCACAGAACCTATAAAATGGAATGAAGGTATTTTAATGTTTTATTATTTTACTGGATATTAGCACAACTATTTATCAAATCTTTATTTCTGTAAAAAGACACTCATTAATTTTTGCGTACACACAGATCTCCTCATGTTCTGTTCTATAAATGATTGATCCAGGAAAAGCTTCGGAAATACTCTTTCAGAGTACAGAAATTTAGGATTAAGTATTATGTACAATATAAAGAACAAGTATATGATTATCTATATTCACTGCTTATACGCTGTATTATTATTATTATTTTTTAAACATTGTATAATTAACCCTATAGGGCAGTGATGGCGAACCTTTTTGAGCCGGAGTGCCCAAACTGGATCACTAAACCAACTTATGTATCTCAAAGTGCCAACCCTTCAATTAGACCTGAATACTTTCAGTGGGGCTCTGCAGTTCTGAGGTGGTCTGTACGGGCTCTCAGGGGGCTGTGCGGCTCTCAGGTGAGCTCTGTGGGGTTTTTGGTGGTCTGTACAGGCTCTCAGGGGAGCTGTGCAGCTCTCAGGTGGTCTATTATGGCTTTTGGGTGGGCTCTGTGGTCCCTCAGGTGGTATGTATGGGCTCTCTGGGGGGCTGTGTGGCTCTCTGGGGGGCAGTGTGGCTCTCGGGGGGTCTATAAGGGCTTTCAGGTGGTTTATATGGGCTCTATGTGGGGCTATTCTGCATTGCTGTATAATTATCATACAGCAATGCAGAATACCACCAGCTATGCGGGACTACAAGTCCCAGCAATACATTACAATGAAAGTCAGCACTACACAGCAGAGACGTAACTAGAAACCTAGTCTTCCCCGCAGCAATAATAATTTATTATTGCTGCGGGGAAGGGGGCAATTATTATCGCTGCCTGGGGGAGAATTGTTTTTAGGCAGGAGTTAATAAAAAAAACAAAAAAACAATGCAACTCAAATAATCACCCCCTTACCCGCAGCAATAATAAATTATCCTTGGGGTAGATTAATACTGCAGCCGGGGCAGAAATTACTATTAGTTATTATGCCGGCGTATAAGACGACTCGGCGTATAAGATGACCCCCCACTTTTTGTGTAAAACATATAGGTTTTGGGCTATACTCGTCGTATAAGATGAGTATAGCCCAAAATAATGTTTAAATGCACCCAGTAACATCCATGGCGGTATTCCCGACTGTGGCTCGGGGTTAATTTTCAGTACCATAAGCAGTAACCCCGAGCCACAATCGGGATTACAGTCTCTTACCTTGTCCACGATCCCCGCTGTGTCCTCCGTCTTCCGCTGAGTCAATCACGACAGGCTTTGTATTAATGAATGCAAAGCCTGCCGTGATTGGCTCAGCGCTATCCCTGCGCCCCTTTGGTAATGCGGACCTGGGCTCGCGTGCCAGCAGAGGGGGCCCCACGTGCCCACACTGGCACGCGTGCCATAGTTTCGCCACCGCTGTTATAGGGGGATATGTCAATGTTTTTAAATAAAAACAAGTTTTCTTATACTATAACTGTTTCAGTCTTCATCCACAGCAAATGCTCCTCATTAAAATGGCTGACTGTCAGAACTGAAAAATCACCATGGCACAATGTATTACAGCAGTGAAAGTCCCTTTTGCAGTTGACCTTACTAACCAGGCTTGGCATACATTTGTAGGTGCACTGAGAGAGCCGGTATTGATCAATAGAGGTTTGTAATCTAATATCACTAGGATGGGCTCTTTACAAAGTCAGTATTGCAAAAAACTGTAACATGATTTCAGTTTTCCTTTCCCTTTTGTTTTCCTGTTAAATTTCCTTTTACTTTCTGTCTATTTTGCCTTGGGTGCCAAAACACCCTCTCACACCCCTGCCAAGGCCTATTCTCACCCATTTACAAAGAAATTATTAGTGATTGTGTCTGGGGTTACAGGAGGCTGAAGACTTGCAGGCATGTTGTGACAGAAACAAAACTGGAGGTATATATGTGCTGTGACAGCCAGAGGAAAACTTTTCTCAAAATGAATTTCTCATCTGTTGCAAACCAAAACAGTCTTTATAGCCCAAATTTCCATGTATTTTTCAGAGATATAATGAAGTGAAGATGTATTATACTGCTCAAACTCAGGAGTTAAAAATTAATTCAAGCACCCTAACTATTAAAAATGTATCTTATTTGTGTATTTGACTGTAGTTCCTCAGATCATCTCTGAATTGGTGCTGACACTGTGCTCCCTATAGACTTTTCTTATGGTGAAATATTATGAAAGGTATTTTTTCTTAGTTAGTACAAATTTTTGCCAAGATAGAAAAAGTTGCCCCCATCAATATTACATTACAAAACATCTGATCAAGCTTATTTTTGTTTAACTGTATAGGACCCATTCACACTAGCCTGCAGAATTTTCCTGTGTCGGCTGTGTACACGCAGCAGGGGGTGGTGCTTTGTGCCGTTTCAGTGCATCACTTTCGTTTTTTTTTTTTGAAGGGTCACAGAATGACACTTCATTAGAGTTAATACTTGATGGTGGCTACTTTTGTTCCCCATGGTTCCTGTGTTTGTTGTGATGGACTACAATCTCAATACAAATTAGAAAACTAAACTTCAGATTGTAGTCCATCATGGGAACAAGCTTGGAACAGTGGCTACTTTACAACACACACAGGGACCATGGGGAACTAAAGTAGCACCCCTCCAGAAGGAAGGACAGTGTCAGCACCAATTCAGAGATGATCTAAGAATCTACAGCAGAGTGATACACAAATAAGATACATTTTTGTTAATAAGGTACTTGAATGCGTTTTTAAGATTTAACTCCTGAGTTTAGTGTCACTTTAGCTCAGCTGTTGTGCATTAACTCTAATGAAGTGTCATTCTGTGACAATTCAATAAAAAAATAAAAATAAAAACTAAAGTGATGCACTGAAACGTCACAAAGCACCACCCCCTGCTGCCTGTACACAGCCCACACTAGCCCACACAGGAAAATTCTGCAGGCTAGTGTGAATGGGTCCTATACAGTTAAACAAAAATAAGCTTGATCAGATGTTTTGTAATGTAATATTGATGGGGGCAACTTTTTCTATCTTGGCAAAAATTTGTACTAAGAAAAAATACCTTTCATAATATTTCACCATAAGAAAAGTCTATCCGCTCTGTGAAACACAAATGATAACTGAAACATGTTCTGGTCTTGAGTTTGGGGTATACCTTCTGGTGATAAATTAGTTAATATGGGTCTAGAGACATTGTTAGTGGGCTCCCATTATTGGACTGTTACGTTCGTTTATTTTAACAGACCATCCAGGACTCATTGATTTTAACATAAAGATTAAGTTTTAGCGTCCTTTGCAGGTGGATTCATCTCCTACTTAACCATGCCTTGCTGCTTTTCTATAATTATCATTCTCATAGTAGATGCTAAAAAAAAACGACTTGACAGTATGTTTTATTAGTTTAGTTATCAATGAAGCCTTAAATTATCTTTTGCCTGATTCACTATAGTGCACGCGTTCTTCCAAGTCTGAATATCTGCCATCCCAGGACGTTTTGGCAGCGTGGTCCTCAGGCGTAAAAATGGCATGAAAAGTGTTTTCGTCTGTGATGTAACATATCATGTGGAAATCAACCATAAATAGAGAAACGTTCTATTCAGCAAATACTAAATAGATAACCGCCTTCAGGCTATTCAAAGCTGCAGCACTGCAGCCTGCAACTAAGATGAAACTACTTGTCTAGCTCATTGCATTAGGAGCGAGAAGGATACAGTTTATGAGTTAGATATAAATAGTAAAATGATTGCTGACAGAATGTGTTACTATTATATGGCAGTGTGGATAAGATGGAACGTATTATGATTAAGTGAAACATTATCTCTTAAAGTGAAAGGTAGACATTTAACCCTCCATTCTCCTCAAAAACCTCACATCCCCATCCCAAAGCCCCCCTCCATGTATTCTTCATTTAATAAAAAAAAAAAAAAACCCTATACATACCTTTTTTTCTTGCAGTCTTCCAGCCAGTCTGGTGATGTTGCATCAGCTCCCTCTTCTTACCCCAGTGATAGTGGGGGGCTGGCATTCTTCATGGACTGACCGGTGCTCATATAATGACTTGTGAGTGAGACTCAGAATTGGAGTAATGTGAGCCCAGCCTGCATGATGGCATGCCCCAAAAAGTAAACGAAAAGCAAAACAAATTTAATGTAAGTTATGAATAGATAACAAGCATAGTATTACAAAAAAAATTAAACCCTTTTGGTCAAATTTCCCAGCCTGGTGTCATACAATATGTGTGTGTGTGTGTGTGTGTTTTACCCTGCCAGAAAACTGACAAGATGAACAGTGTATATCTCTCAGCTATTTGTGATTGGATATGTAAAAGCTTTGTTGTCCCAAATCCTGTCCACAAAAACCCATTGTGGTAATTCTTTGCTCAGACAGACACTTTCATCTTGTGTGCCCCAGTATGACAAAGGCTAAAAAAGTACTCCAAAAGCGAAGGCCTGTCTTTTTGTTTTGGCTGCTGCATTACACAGAAAATGCACTTATGTTGTATTCTTGCAATGAAACATCCCCACCTTTCTGAGTGCAGTCTACAGGTTAGATACTTATCATCCTCCCAGTTGCAGCGATATTCTCTGTTCTATCCTGCCCAGTGCTCTACAGCCTTTCCATGAAAAAAGTCCACACCAGGTCCTCTTTTATTCCTATAGGAGAGCTGTACTCATAGAGGCCTCAAGCAGTCCAAGGGAGTGTGGCTCTCTCATAGAAATGAATAGGATCATGGCAGGTATGATCAAAAATAAAAAATGGAGTACAAACAGTATATGTTGAACTTACTACAGCCCTCTGCGCTGTCTTAAGTAGGGATGAGACCAACACCCCCCTGTTCGGTTCGTATTCGAACATTAGAACAGCCGAAATGTTCGAATACGAACTCGAACTCAATGCAAGTGTATGGGGGTCGAATGTTCGACCCTCATACAGTTGCCGGTACATGTGATAAATACTGTGTACTGGCTCCCTTACCTGCGCTGCTGTCCCGGCCTCCTGGTCAGTCCGCTCGCTGTCCCGGCGGTCCGTCGGCTTCTCTTCTTCGGTCCAGCCACGGCTCCTCTGCCCCGCCCCCCTGCCTCCACTTTGTCTGCAGGCTGGGAGCCATATCCAGCCTGCTATTGGATATTGTAAAATGCAATAGCCAATAGCAAGCTGGCTATTGCACCCGTCCACATGGGGGGACCTGATAGAGAACGTTCTCCTTCAGACCTCTCCTCCGCTGAGCCCTGATTGGGCAAAGTCTTGCACCTGACCTGTGGTCAGGTGCAAAACTTTAACAAATCAGAGCTTTAGTGGGCATTTTGTATTATGGAATGTACGCGGTCGAACAGACCGCGAACATCCCATAAAGTACGGCGCTCGGCGAGCGCTCGAACTGCCGATGTCGATTCGAACTCATGTTCAAATCGAACACTCAGCCCATCCTTAGTCTTAAGTACCTTATGTTCAATATGACCTTGGCCTTCATAATAAGATGATAATGAGGTGTTAGGTAGGCCTGGGAACTCTGGAGTCCACAGCAAATATATTAAAAAACAGAGACTAGTTAAGCATTGAAATATTAATTTGGGATCTACTTTTTAACTTTTGATGGATCACAAAGGCCTCTACTCACCTTTAGAGTGCTCACTTTAGAGAAGTCTACCTGCAGTTTGTTTGCAGGCTGATACAAGCCTTCTTGCTTTTCCGCAACTTGGAGATTCTTTGAGAAGGAAACTGTTAAAAACATAGTTCTCCTTTCAAATATATGTGGATCAGAAGGTAATGGGATTCCATTTGTAAATGTCTTCCTTTTGTAAAATGGCCCTATTCAGATTAAATCTTAAACTTGGTGGACCAGTTTGCTCATCTGTATAATGTTTTGCAGACTAAAACCCCAACATTTACTGTGGTGGGCTGGAACACGTTTGCAGGCAAAAAACTATATTTTAGAAGAGAAAGAAAAGAATAAGAACGATTACTGACATAACTGTATGGTAACGAAATGTTAAAAATAACAGGTTGTGGGAAAACCAATAAAGATATTAGGGGTATAACACTAGCTTGCTATGGTATTCATGCTTACCCTCCATGGAGCTGCCACTTACAACACTTCCAAAAGCCAAGCCTTGATTTGTTCTATTCATGGTTGCTCAGCAACAACTATCAAGAATAAGAATTTCCAACCTTTATTCATAAAACTATAAATGCATTGTTCTGGTACAATTCCGGCAATTACTATCTTCTCAACGTTGCATATTCACCACACTGGTCCCTCTATCCTCAATGCATTTTAAACTTGGACAATCTTCATTAGGAGGCCTTGTGAAGAATAAACTGTGTAGAGATAGTTGAGGACATTTCCTCAATAGAGTCACAGACGGAAACCGAAACCATCATTTTTAAATCTATTGAAAGCTTACTAAAGGTTTTGATAGGGCTTTAAATTCCAGCTGTGGCAGACACTTGTTGGGGAGCAATCATGTTAAAAATAGAAATGACAGACATACAAAACCAAAACACCTTTTAAAGCTATAATAAAAGGGATCCATATTATGTTTTATGAGACTTATTATTTAATAAATCAGCAGTTGACATATATGTTTTGTTCCTAAGAAGTATTGTAAGGGCCAGACCATGGAACTTTTATTATTAAAGCTATATAATAAAACAGAGC
The DNA here is from genome assembly GCF_000935625.1 of Nanorana parkeri. Classification (NCBI taxonomy): domain Eukaryota; kingdom Metazoa; phylum Chordata; class Amphibia; order Anura; family Dicroglossidae; genus Nanorana; species Nanorana parkeri. The sequence continues at coordinate 3,027,654 of NW_017306307.1, forward strand.
AACTTGTCCATAAGCAAGGTTAATGGCCTTTACGGAGGGTGTTTGTGATTGCCGTTGTGTTAATCTGTCACACAACAATAGGTGACTTAGACAAAAGATTTACACAGCCCTTTTAAGGTATTTTTACCTGCAGGGAAAAGAATGTGATTATATTTATCCATTTTTGTTGTTGTATTCAAACACATAAAATAAGTAAGCATACTGTATATCCCCCGCTAAACCCTCTGGTGAATTTGTCATAAGATTTGGAATAATTTACTTACCTTAGAAGCACATCTGTTCTGTGATAACTGTAGTACATCCGTAGGTAGAGTTATAGTGAATAAATACATGAGCTAACTGTAGCAACTCTAACACCCCATATTCCCCAGGAGACAATGAACTGCAATTACTTTATTCAGTGGCAGTAGCACAATAGAGAAGAGGAGAATAGTTAAATATACCCTATTCTGAAATTGCTGAGATCTCATAACAGCAAAACATAAAATGACCATACCAATTAATATTTTAGCTATAGTTTGAGTCTATTGGGTTGAGTCAGTCCCTGACTTCTTTTACGCTTCCAAATATGAGATCTCCCTGCCATAATTCCTGTTCCTGCCCATCGGGAGTTCTATGTTTGCACC